>NC_091296.1:37767799-37978528 GCF_038502225.1 Cherax quadricarinatus | reverse complement strand
ACTCATCATCCATGTCTGAACTTCCATCATGGAACATATATTTCCAGGCTGGTCACAGAGTTTGATCAGTATGTTCCAGGGAAACAGATGAACTACTCCTGAGGTACGAAACTGAGAACCTACCTGACGATATTACAAACATCAACAAACTACAGAATCAGTCATCAAGATTCAAAATGACGAAAAGTTTCATTGCTATTTGTAAAGGAGACATAAATCACCTAGTGTATTCTGGATCAAAGTTCATAGAGAAAAGCAGATTCTTGGAGGTGAAGTACTGAAATGCTCCTTCCCTTTGTTACAACTTTCCTGTGTTAGACAGGATTGTCGACACTCACGGTCACAAAGTACAGAAACTGTCTACAACCAGATCATGATTTAAGATGCAGTCTGTCATTTAAATCCCTCTGTTCTGTAGAGCTAGTGGAAAACATGCAGTGCCACAGATCTCAGTAATTACTGACACATCTCCCACGATACCAGTAGTCCATCTACATCATAAGCTAACATCTCCCACGATACTTGTAATCCATCCATAACATAAGCTAACGTCTCCCACGATACCTGTAATCCATCCTCACCATAAGCTAACATCTCCCACTATACCAGTAATCCATCCACGCCATAAGCTAACTTCTCCCACGATACCAGTAATCCATCCACACCATAAGCTAACATCTCCCACGATACCAGTAATCCATCCACACCATAAGCTAACATCTCCCACGATACCAGTAATCCATCCACACCATAAGCTAACATCTCCCACGATACCAGTAATCCATCCACACCATAAACTAACATCTCCCACGATACCAGTAATCCATTCCAAAATCCTCGTGAAAACTCTTCACTGATTTCAGTAACCTACCTCCTACACCATACACCTGCAACATCTGCCACATTGCCCTCTATCCACCCTGTCATACTACTTTTCCAAATCCATAAATGCCACAAAAACCTCTTTAGCCTTATCTAAATACTGTTCACTTATATGTTTCACTGTAAACACCTGGTCCACACACCCCCTACCTTTCCTAAAGCCTCCTTGTTCATCTGCTATCTTATTCTCCGTCTTACTCTTAATTCTTTCAATAATAACTCTACCATACACTTTACCAGGTATATTCAGCAGACTTATCCCCTATAATTTTTGCACTCTCTTTTGTCCCCTTTGCCTTTATACAAAGGAACTATACATGCTCTCTGCCAATCCCTAGGTACCTTACCCTCTTCCATACATTTATAATAGCACCAACCACTCCAAAACTATATCCCCACCTGCTTTTAACATTTCTATCTTTATCCCATCAATCCCAGCTGCCTTACCCCCTTTCATTTTACCTACTGCCTCACGAACTTCCCCCACACTCACAACTGGCTCTTCCTCACTCCTACAAGATGTTATTCCTCCTTGTCCTATACACGAAATCACAGCTTCCCTATCTTCATCAACATTTAACAATTCCTCAAAATATTCCTTCCATCTTCCCAATACCTCTAACTCTCCATTTAATAACTCTCCTCTCCTATTTTTAACTGACAAATCCATTTGTTCTCTAGGCTTTCTTAACTTGTTAATCTCATTCCAAAACTTTTTCTTTTCAACAAAATTTGTTGATAACATCTCACCCACTCTCTCATTTGCTCTCTTTTTACATTGCTTCACCACTCACTTAACCTCTCTCTTTTTCTCCATATGCTCTTCCCTCCTTGCATCACTTCTACTTTGTAAAAACTTCTCATACGCCAACTTTATCTCCCTTACTACTCTCTTTACATCATCATTCCACCAATCGCACCTCTTCCCTCCCGCACCCACTTTCCTGTAACCACATACTTCTGCTGAACACTCTAACACTACATTTTTAAACCTACCCCATACCTCTTAGACCCCATTGCCTATGCTCTCATTAGCCCATCTATCCTCCAATAGTTGTTTATATCTTACCCTAACTGCCTCCTCTTTTAGTTTATAAACCTTCACCTCTCTCTTACCTGATGCTTCTATTCTCCTTATATCCCATCTACCTTTTACTGTCAGTGCAGCTACAACTAAAAAGTGATCTGATATATCTGTGGCCCCTCTATAAACATGTACATCCTGAAGTCTACTCAACAGTCTTTTATCTACCAATACATAATCCAACAAACTACTGTCATTTCGCCCTATATCATGTCTTGTATACTTATTTATCCTCTTTTTCTTAAAATATGTATTACCTATAACTAAACCCCTTTCTATACAAAGTTCAATCAAAGGGCTCCCATTATCATTTACACCTGGCACCCCAAACTTACCTACCACACCCTCTCTAAAAGTTTCTCCTACTTTAGCATTCAGGTCCCCTACCACAATTACTCTCTCACTTGGTTCTAAGGTTCCTATACATTCACTTAACATCTCCCAAAATATCTCTCTCTCCTCTACATTCCTCTCTTCTCCATGTGCATACACGCTTATTATGACCCACTTTTCGCATCCAACCTTTACTTTAATCCACAAAATCCTTGAATTTACACATTCATATTCTCTTTTCTCCTTCCATAACTGATCCTTCAACATTATTGCTACCCCTTCCTTAGCTCTAACTCTCTCAGACACTCCAGATTTAATCCCATTTATTTCTCCCCACTGAAACTCCCCTACCCCCTTCAGCTTTGTTTCGCTTAGGGCCAGGACATCCAACTTCTTTTCATTCAGAACATCAGCAATCATCTGTTTCTTGTCATCCGCACTACATCCACACACATTCAAGCATCGCCAATACTTTGGCATTCAGTGTGGTGAGAATGGTAAGGCACTGCTCTTGCAAATTCCTTGCATTGTTAAAATCTCTAGTAAGGCTGATGCATGCGGGGGATGAGATGAAAAGCTGTAAGCCTTCTCCCTGAAAGCTGGCTGCCTTGAATCAAACGTCTAGCACAAGCTGGACGCCAAGGTATTGGTCCAGTGTGGTGAGAATGGTAAGGCACTATATACCTTGTTCCAAGGTTCGTAGGTTCGAGTCTCCTTCGGCCAAAGACCAGTGTTTATATATACATACATACATACATATATATATATATATATATATATATATATATATATATATATATATATATATATATATATATATATATATATATATATATATATATATATATATACATATATATATATATATATACATATATATATATATATATATATATATATATATATATATATACTTGACGTGCTGTTGGAGTGTGAGCAAAGTAACATTTATGAAGGGATTCAGGGAAACCGGCAGGCCGGACTTGAGTCCTGGAGATGGGAAGTACAGTGCCTGCACTCTGAAGGATGGGTGTTAATGTTGCAGTTTAAAAACTGTAGTGTAAAGCACCCTTCTGGCAAGACAGTGATGGAGTGAATGATGGTGAAAGTTTTTCTTTTTCGGGCCACCCTGCCTTGGTGGGAATCGGCCGGTGTGATAATAAAAAAATAAAATATATTTTCAACAAGTCGGCCGTCTCCCACCGAGGCAGGGTGACCCAAAAAAGAAAGAAAATCCCCAAAAAGAAAATACTTTCATCATCATTCAATACTTTCACCACACTCACAAATTATCACTGTTTTTGCAGAGGTGCTCAGAATACAACAGTTTAGAAGCATATACGTATAAAGATACACAACATATCCCTCCAAACTGCCAATATCCCAAACCCCTCCTTTAAAGTGCAGGCATTGTACTTCCCATTTCCAGGACTCAAGCCAGACTATATGAAAATAACCGGTTTCCCTGAATCCCTTCACTAAATATTACCCTGCTCACACTCCAACAGATCGTCAGATCCCAAGTATCATTCGTCTCTATTCACTCCTATCTAACACGTTCATGCACGCTTGCTGGAAGTCCAAGCCCCTTGCCCACAAAACCTCCTTTACCCCTCTTTCCAACCCTTTCGAGGACGACCCCTACCCATCTTTCCTTCCCCAATAGATTTATATGCTTTCCATGTCATTCTACTTTGATCCATTCTCTCTAAATGACCAAACCACCTCAACAACCCCTCTTCTGCCCTCTGACTAATGCTTTTATTAACTCCACCCCTTCTCCTAATTTCCACACTCCGAATTTTCTGCATAATATTTACACCACACATTGCCCTTAGACAGGACATCTCCACTGCCTCCAACCGTCTCCTCGCTGCTGCATTTACCACCCAAGCTTCACATCCATATAAGAGTGTTGGTACTACTATACTTTCATACATTCCCTTCTTTGCCTCCATAGATAACGTTTTTTGGACTCCACATATACCTCAACGCACCACTCACCTTTTTTCCCTCATCAATTCTATGATTAACCTCATCCTTCATAAATCCATCCGCCGACACGTCAACTCCCAAGTATCTGAAAACATTCACTTCTTCCATACTCCTCCTCCCCAATTTGATATCCAATTTTTCTTTATCTAAATCATTTGATACTCTCATCACCTTACTCTTTTCTATGTTCACTTTCAACTTTCTACCTTTACACACATTCTCAAACTCATGCACTAACCTTTGTAATTTTTCTTTAGAATCTCCCATAAGCACAGTATCATCAGCAAAAAGTAACTGTGTCAATTCCCATTTTGAATTTGATTCCCCATAATTTAATCCCACCCCTCTCCCGAACACCCTAGCATTTACTTCTTTTACAACCCCATCTATAAATATATTAAACAACCATGGTGACATTACACATCCCTGTCTAAGACCTACTTTTACCGGGAAGTATTCTCCCTCTCTTCTACACACCCTAACCTGAGCCTCACTATCCTCATAAAAGCTCTTTACAGCATTTAGTAACTTACCACCTATTCCATATACTTGCAACATCTGCCACATTGCTCCTCTATCCACTCTATCATATGCCTTTTCTAAATCCATAAATGCAATAAAAACTTCCCTACCTTTATCTAAATACTGTTCACATATATGCTTCAATGTAAACACTTGATCTACACATCCCCTACCCACTCTGAAGCCTCCTTGCTCATCCGCAATCCTACATTCTGTCTTACCTCTAATTCTTTCAATTATAACCCTACCGTATACTTTTCCTGGTATACTCAGTAAACTTATTCCTCTATAATTTTTACAATCTCTTTTGTCCCCCTTCCCTTTATATAAAGGGACTATACATGCTCTCCGCCAATCCCTAGGTACCTTCCCCTCTTTTATACATTTATTAAACAAAAGTACCACCCACTCCAACACTATATCCCCCCCTGCTTTTAACATTTCTGTCATGATCCCATCAGTTCCAGCTGCTTTACCCCCTTTCATTCTACGTAATGCCTCACGTAGCTCCACCACACTTACATTCTGCTCTTCTTCACTCCTAAAAGATGGTATACCTCCCTGGCCAGTGCATGAAATTACCGCCTCCCTTTCTTCCTCAACATTTAAAAGTTCCTCAAAATATTCTCGCCATCTACCTAATACCTCCCTCTCCCCATCTACTAACTCC
This sequence comes from Cherax quadricarinatus, assembly GCF_038502225.1. Classification (NCBI taxonomy): domain Eukaryota; kingdom Metazoa; phylum Arthropoda; class Malacostraca; order Decapoda; family Parastacidae; genus Cherax; species Cherax quadricarinatus. Next base: position 37,973,042 of record NC_091296.1, on the reverse strand, counting down.
CCTACTCTGTTTTTAACTGACAAATCCATACTTTCCCTAGGCTTTCTTAACTTGATTAACTCACTCCAAAATTTTTTCTTATTTTCATTAAAATTTCTTGACAGTGCCTCTCCCACTCTTTCATCTGCTCTCCTTTTGCACTCTCTCACCACTCTCTTCACCTTTCTTTTACTCTCCATATACTCTGCTCTTCTTATAACACGTCTGCTTTGTAAAAACCTCTCGTAAGCTACCTTTTTCTCTTTTATCACACCCTTTACTTCATCATTCCACCAATCTGCGTTGTAAAAACCTCTCGTAAGCTACCTTTTTCTCTTTTATCACACCCTTTACTTCATCATTCCACCAATCACTCCTCTTTCCTCCTGCCCCCACCCTCCTATATCCTATATATATATATATATATATATATATATATATATATATATATATATATATATATATATATATATATATATATATATATATATATATATATATGTATATATGCAAAACAACCACTGTGAAAGAATAGTGAAATTTCAAGTGCTTTCGTGACTTCTCACATTATCACGGAACAATAAGAGTAATGCATCAAAGGAAGGCATACAAAGCATCTAGACCATATCTCACCATCACATCCCACAACAAAGCAACACCTGATGCGTGACGACATCTGACTCATAAGAAAGGAGGAACTCTGCAGCAGGCCCGCTGGCCCAACTAGACAGGTCCTTCACGCATCCCACTAATAAAATATTCTACCCAAGAATTAAGATTTATTATTTGTTCAATGTATTATTAAATTCTTCCCAAATTTTATTAATTTTAAAAGAATCTAATTTATATAAAACAAAGGAAATATTCATATTATTTTCAAAACTGCTTTTTATGAAACAAGACTCAATTATATTCCTGGTATAAACCTTGGTAATAAATACCAACAAGTTGATCTAGAAAGACACGTAAACAAACACTATAACATATTTATTAGAAAACATTTTGGTCCTGGGACCTTGATCACTTCTAACATACAGGGGTAGAGTGAGGCGGAGAGTGAGGTGTGAGTGACGCATGGTGACCTGAAAAGTGAGGTGTGAGTGACGCATGGTGACCTGAAGAATGCCATGTTGGGATGAGGACGGGTAGATGATGAGATCATGCGACTCCTGTGTTGTTGGGTTGGTATGCTAATGTTTTTGAAATTTTGTGGTTTCCAGGGTTACGTTCTATTGTGTCGGTGACGGCGATTAGTGAGGCTTCTAGGCACCGTCGGCATCTGAGGTCTGGTTTGGTGAAAACGAGTTCTTGGTAGGTAAGACACATAGGCAACTTTATTCCAGAAACCTTTCGCCTACCCAGTAGGCTTCGTCAGTCGAGTACAGAAAGTAGGCAGGAGCAGTAGAGATGTGAAGACGAAGTAATCAGTCCATCACCCTTGAAGTCTTAGATTTGAGGTTGTCAGTCCCTCAGCCTGGAGAAGTTCTGTTCCAAAGTCTGGAACTAACTGAAGATCAAGCGACAGTGTTGAGACTTAAATACTGTCGGAAGGAGAGGTGCAGAGTAGTAGTAGTGAGAATGTAGAGGTCACGTCCCTCTCAGATCAAACAATTCTCACTTGAAAAAGTTGTCCAAGGAGTTTTCTCTTCTGTACCAAGATGCCAATGTGTTGCAGTGTGTGACAGAGTGAATATCAAAATGGTATAAAATACCGACAGGTTGGTAGGTAAGATACATAGGCAACATTTAGGCCTAAATGTTGCCTATGTGTCTTACCTACCAACCTGTCGATATTTTATACCATTTTGAGAACGAGTTGTGCCTCATTCCAGTTCATCAAATGCCCCGTAGAGTCTCTGTGGAGGACACAGGCGTACCTAAATCGTCTCTGTTACAGGCATTTCAATGCTCGTTCAGGCGGACCGTAAGGTCTCTGCCTGTCTCGCCTACATATTTCTTGGGACAGAATCCACAGGGGATGGTGTAGACGCCTGCTGTAGAAGTTAGAGGTGTGGGGCTGCGTTTCGTAGTGAGGTCTTTGATAGACGATGTGTTTATGGTGGAAACGTTGATGTTACTCACAGCAAGTGCCCGGTGAGTATTCGTGGCAATATCACAACATGGGAGCACTATGAACTGCTTAGAGCGCTGTTCCATGGGCGGTTTGTTGAGGATAGTTTGTGCCTTGAGTCTGCAATCTCGGATGAAGAAAGATGGGAACTGAAGACGTGTAAAGGCTTGTGTTATGTAAATACATTTCTCTTCAAGAAAACAACGGCTCAAGATGCGAAGAGCACTCAAGAGTAGCCAATGAGGACTCCTCTTTTAGTTTGAGTGTCTTGGTGTGAATAAAAGTGTATAAGATCGTCCTTGTTGGTAGGTTTTCTATACACTTTGAAGAGAAGTTTGTCACTGTCGGGAGATCTGCACAAGAGAACGTCGAGGAAAGGAAGTTTGCCATCGTTTTAGAGTTCAAGTGTAAAGTTTATTGATGGTTCGGCTGCATTGATCTTGTTGAGAAGGGCCTGGATATTGAGACGTCTCGGATAGAACACCAATATATCATCAACGTATCTTAGCCAGGTAACGGAATGAGGCTGCTGAATTTCTCTGTCTCTAGGTTTTCCATGAAGAGGTTGGCAAGCATAGCACTGAGCGGGCTGCCCATTGCCATCCCAAAGCACTGTTTGTAACAGCTGATACTTGAAGAAGTTGAAATTAACACAAAGATCCACTACACTGATGAAATCTAGAAGAGGTAAAGGGAGGGCGTTGTTTCAGTGAGCCTTTGTCTTAGAATGTTGATTGCAGCGTCAGTAGGAACGTTGCTAAAGAGGGCTCTGACATCGAAGAAAGCCATGTTTTTGTTTTTAACATTCAGGTTGGAAATTCGGGAGAGAAGGTCACCTGAGTGTTTGAGGTGAGTTTGACTGATGGTGCCCAGAAGCGCTGAAAGGAATTTGGTAAGGTGGCCGGCTAGTCTGTGTGGTGCACTCCCTATGCCCGAAGTGATAGGCCGTAGTGGGATGCCAGGCTTGTGTGTCTTAGAAAGGCCATACAGGTGTGCTGGTTTCGGTTGACCTGGTAAAATTTTAAGTAGTTTTTTGCCTTGTTCTGATTTTCGTAAGATGCTACGAGCCTTTTGAAGAAAAGTCTGGGTACTTTGAAGTAGCACTGATTCTGATACAGGCTGGTATGTGTTGACATCATTGAGAAGATTTAAAACTTTATTGTTGTAGTCGACAGTGTTGAGTAATACCACACCACCTCCTTTGTCAGCGGTTGTAATGACGATATCATCGTTGTTAGCCAAGTCCCTGAGTGCTTTGATGTATCTTCTGGGAATGATACATCCTGTCGACCATGGACTTGCTTGATACAACTTTCTCAACTTTTTGAAAATCAATTGGATGGTTAAAATGTTTCACATGAATAAATAGAACATTGGAATCTTGTCCAGTTCTAATGCTATATTTATGTTGTTTTAATCTTAGTTCAAGACTTTTACCAGTTTGACCGTAATAAACTTTATCGCAAATTTTACAAGGAATCTTATAGACACATCCATCAGCATTTAGGGGGAAATTCTTTATCAAAAGTTTTTTTACTGTATCTAGATTTTTAAATACAACTTTGATATTAAAAGTCTTAAGAAGAGAAGGCATATCAACCAAATTTTCATTGTAAAGGAGAACCAACATATTTTTAGTTGAATAAGGCTGGTTGTCCCTTTTTGATTTGTAAAAAGTATTTCTGGCAATCTTAAAAGATTTATCAATTACGTTTCTTGGGTATTTCAGATCATTAGCTATTTCATAAGCTTTGGATATTTCCTCATCTATGAACTCTGGACTACAACTACGTAAAGCTATCAAAAAAATTGATGAGAAAACAGACAGTTTAACTCTACCTTTTTGTGAAGAATAATAGTGTACATAGGAACAGTTATTTGTAGGTGTGGTCTAGACCCTTTATATGCCTTCCTTTGATATATTACTTTTATAGTTCCTTGATAATGTGAGTAGTCACAAAAGCCCTTGGAATTTCACTACTCTTTCACAGTGGTTGTTTTGCATATATATATATATATATATATATATATATATATATATATATATATATATATATATATATATATATATATATATATATATATATATATATATATATATATATATATATATATATATATATATAAACAACAGTGCGACTTCCCGGGAGAACCCTCGACATTTTACCACGCCTCCCGAGAAGCCATCAAAATTCCGAGACGTCTTTGCCCACTGAGCCATAGGTAGCAATGATGGCTTAGCGGTCAAAGGCGTCTCGGAATTTTTGAATATTCTGGAAGGTTCTGCGACACCGGTTGACAAATGAGGGATTTTTCCCACTATTTTATTAGTTAGAAGGTTGTAAATGAAGATATGTAATGATCCACTATGGTAATGTAACTTTTTAAGCTTAGGGCTGGCTATTAACTATCTTCTAGTATTTTTCTCATACTATCTGTAAACTGTGAGGCCTATCTCACCCGACCCTATGTGGGGTGGGGGGGGAGGACCGGTGTGTGGTTGGCATCCCCCTTGGATCTCTCAGACAGAGACTGGCTGGTGCCTCTACACTACCATTCTCACTACCATACTCTTGGATACTTACTCTACTTCTGAGGTGAGGAATGGTGCTATCATTTGGGCTACAAATGTTGTAGGTTTTCAAATATGATGATGGTGTCAAAACTTCAACATCTTCAGCATATACTCTATGAGGTTATGATTGTGTTTGTCGTGTGTATCAGAAATATTGATGAAGCAGCCAGGTAGCAGGAGACACCTTCCTGGCCGGTCAGACCTTCCTGGCAGGTCACACCTTCCTGGCCGGTCACACCTTCCTGGCAGGTCACACCTTCCAGGCCGGCCACACCTTCCAGGCCGGTCACACCTTCCTGGCCGGTCACACCTTCCTGGCAGGTAACACCTTCCTGGCAGGTCACACCTTCCAGGCCGGTCACACCTTCCTGGTCGGTCACTCTTAACACTAATCATAGAGGAGAAGGGTTGGCCTCACTTACTGTTTATAGATTCCAGCGTAGCAGCGTCGGTGCTTCTGAGTGCCCATGTGTACATTAGTAACAAGAATGCAACCATGATGATAGGCACTCACTCCACCTGATGCACACTAAGTTCCCTGAGCCAGATCATCCGTTACTAAAACTTATTCTTCCTAAGACGATCCCAGCGAAGCGAAGGTAGTTGGACTTAGTACCTGTGGACAACCTTGACAAAGTTTGCCCGAGTTTCACTCTTTGTCTTGTGAATGAAAGTGAAGAGTAAAAATGACTCACTGAAAACTTGTTACACTATGGAAAAGAAGATAATGGAGGTAAAGATTTACGTCTCCTGTTTTGATCAATCTCATATAGATATCGTTTACTTATGAAATAAGCTACCCTCTATATTTTGTGTTCCAGTATTCTATATTAGACCTTTTTATCTCGTCCACCTGACGTATTTTACAGATTAATCCGTGTGACTTAACTCCAGATACAATGTTTACTTTGTGGTGCACAAAGCACGTCACACTAGCACGTCAGCCTCGCAGCATTACCGAGTGCGTCACACGAGCATTTCAGCCTCTACAGAACACGTTACGAGAGCACGTCACATTAGTACGTCAATTTTGAAGCACTATAGAGTACATCTCGCTAGAACATGAACCTCACAGCACCACAATCACTACAACACAACTCGAGGTAAGAAAAAGAAAATCCACAGAGCTGCAGTGGACTTTTTGCCGGGCTGCTGAGCCAGATCTGCCTCACGTTAACTGTGCTGACCAGTCATAAACCAAGAACACAAATTTTGTGTTCCCATGTTTATACTCAAGAATCATTACCACAAATTTCGATTTTACTGTCAGTAATTATGTATATAAGTTTTCCTAATAACGTAATAGCTTAAAAATAGATGATCTGAATGATAATATTTTGCGACAACGTATTTAATACGTCTCCAGTGATTCTGTACACTGCTCAAACCTTATACGACTTTCACTCAAAATTAATGGTAACGACAAATTTGGATATGACCGATATTTTTCTTTAATTTCTGTCAAATTTTATTGCTGATCAGTTGGCACATTGTACTGGTTTGTGCACTTGATAGTTGTAAACTTGGTGAGTAATTCCATGTATTTTCCAGCAAGTAACAAGCGACTTACACAGACACAAAATAAAATTTATTTTCGACAGGAAGATAACTTTAAGTAACTTACAATGATACACGAGAAAGCTTAAATTAATACTTTTCTAGCTTGTAACTATTTCATCTTTGGTCAAAACTTGATATTACCAAGGACTAAATAATTATCAAAAGATCACTCGATATTAGTTCAGCCGTAAGCAAAAATTCTGTAACAGGGTTGACATATAATACATACACACGCTACGGGTATATAATTCTCGTAAGGTAGCGGGAGGGAGCTGAGAGTAACTAGCAGCACTACTACACTCGACCAGGGTGGAGGACCAACTGCTGGCTGCCGCTGTTACGCTGCCTCTTAACCCACCTTCAGTCAGGCACAGTGCCAGCCGTCACCACATCCAGCAACTGTTGAGTTCCACTGTCAAGCTGTCGCATAACACTTTAGTTAAGCAGAGTGCTAGTCGTTACCACATTCAGTAACTGATGTCAAGCTGTCTCGTAACACTTTAGTCAAGCAGAGTGCCAGTCGTCATCACATCACGGAACTCAAGTGCACTTAATACCAGATGGACACAGAAATCATTACCTAAAAGGTAATGTAAAAATTTTCCCAATGAAAAGCAGGGATACAAGTATAGAGATAATTTAATATATGTAAAGGAACCTAGACTTTTCAACAAACTCTCTTCATATGACAGTGTCTTCCACTGAAGATACTGCAAGGCTCCAGGGGGACATCGACCAAATCTTTCAATGGGCTGCAGAAAACAATATGAAGTTCAACGATGAGAAATTTCAATTACTCCGAGTATAAAACAAATTCCAACCACACAGTGATGACCTGTACTTAACTCAGTGGTGACCTATACTTAACTCAGTGGTGACCTGTACTTAACTCAGTGGTGACCTGTACTTAACTCTGTGAAGAAGTGTCTTGTGTGCTCCCCGTGGACTGAACAAAGATGCCCTCCACCGAGCAACTTTACCAGCAGCTTAAGGAAGAATTGAGAGTAACGAAGATGGAGATATGGCGATTGACTGAGGAAAATAAGAGGATTCGTAGTAGTCCTCCTGTTTTGAGTCCTCAGGTCAAGAAGGGAACGTGGTCAGTGGCTGGACAGCATGGAACGAAGTTGACGATCAAGAAGAATGGAAAGACAGAAACGATGAAGAAGAAAGAGACTGCTGTGGAAACATTTAATGCATTCTCCGTGCTACCCGACGAATGTGAGTCGACTACTGGGAACGTCACGACGAACGACACCAAGGAAGGTAAAAATATTGTTGTTGGGGATAGCCAGGTTAGATACATGGATAGGGTATTCTGCTTGAAGGACAGGAGTAGGAGACAGAGGGTTTGCTTTCCTGAGACTGGGATGGAGGACATTGTTAGCCGGCTTGACAACATCATGAACGGTAATGGGATCAATCCTATTATTTGCCTCAGTGTTGGAGGCTATGATGTAGGCAAGCGTAGAAGTGAGGATTTAGTTAGAAAGTTCAGAACAGCTATAGACATAATTAGGAAGAAGGGGGGGGCGCCCTGTTACATGTGGCATTTTACCAAGAAGAGGTATTAATAATGAATGGTTGTCCAGAGCAATTGGTATTAACTGTTGGCTGGATAAACACTGTATTCAATTCAAATTCAAAGTTTATTCTCTATAAAGATTACAATGTTGAATTTACAGAATTTGGATGCTGTGTGGTTTACATGTAGTTAAATAATGATTACAGAGTGTACCACTAGAACGCCTAGCATGGCTAGGCATTTCGGGCAGACATAGTTTAATTCTTTATTTTAAAATATTACAAATTATGAGGTAAGTTGGTATTATGGCTAAGTGACTAAATACTAGTTTGTGAGTTTAGCAAAGTGAATGCTTTTGTTTTGGCACAGTACATAGTTTCAGTATTGGAGTATCATAGGATTCATTATTTCAAGATCGAGATTAATATTTCTGTTTATGGTCAAATGGGTGAGTGAGTGTAAGTGTGAACCACCAGGTGGTATTCGTGTAGTTAGTTGACGGGGTGTATCAGGGAGATAAGATGTTTTCTAATGGTAGTTTTGAAGGTGATGAATGTGTCTGCAGTTCTAGAGTTCTCAGGTAGGGTGTTCCAGATTTTAGGGCCTTTGACATACAGTGACTTTTTGTAAAGGTTTAGTTGGACACGGGGAATGTCATAGAGATGTTTGTGTCTGGTGTTATGCCTGTGGGTTCTGTCACAACTATCAAGAAAGCGTTTTAGGTCAAGGTTGATATTGGAGTTTAAGGTCCTGTAGATGTAGATTGCACAGTAGTAAGTGTGGATGTACTGAACAGGGAGTAAGTTTAGATCTATGAAGAGTGGGGGGGGTGTTGCCAGGGATGGGATTTAGTGATTATTCTTACTGCAGCTTTTTGTTGGGTTATTATTGGCTTTAGGTGTGTTGCTGCAGTTGATCCCCAAGCACAAATAGCATAGGTGAGGTATGGATAAATAAGTGAGTGGCATAGTGTGAGAAGGGTATTTTGCGGCACGTAGTATCGTATCTTGGAGAGGATCCCAACCGTTTTGGATACTTTTTTGGTTATGTGTTGGATATGGGTGCTGAAATTCAGGTTGTTGTAAAGGTACAGGCTTAGGAATTTGCCCTCATTATGTCTGGTAATTAGAGTGTTGTCGATCTTAATGTTAATTTGTGCATCTCCTGCACTGCTACCAAACATAATATAGTAGGTTTTGTCAGTGTTAAGCGTAAGTTTATTGGCTGTCATCCAAGTCGATATTTTGATCAGCTCCTCGTTAACAATGGTGTTGAGGGTGGCAAGATTAGGGTGAGAGATGACATAAGTCGTGTCGTCAGCAAAGAGAATGGGTTTCAGGTGTTGGGATACGTTTGGAAGATCATTGATGTATATGAGGAAGAGCAGGGGACCAAGGACGCTTCCCTGCGGAACTCCAGTATCAAGTGGCCGTGTTGTTGATGCTGTGTCTTTAATAGTGACATACTGATACCTATTAGTAAGGTAAGATTTGAAATAAGCAAGCGCATGGCCTCTTATACGGTAATGGTCAAGTTTGTGGAGTAGGATGTCGTGGTCTACTGTGTCAAAAGCTTTTCTTAGGTCAATAAAAATTCCTAGTGGATATTCCTTATTTTCCAATGCTGTGTAAAGCAGATCTAGCATTTTTATGATTGCATCATTAGTGCTTTTATTTTTCCTGAATCCAAATTGGCAGGGGTTGAGTATGTTTTGTGCTGTTATAAATGAATATAGTCTCCTTTGCACAAGTTTCTCAAAGATTTTGGATAGCAATGGTAAGTTTGATATTGGCCTATAGTTGTTTAAGTCTGTAGGGTCACCACCTTTATGTATTGGTTTAACCCTTGCCATCTTGAGTAGTTTCGGGAAGGTGCTGGTTTCTAGTGACTTGTTAAAAAGTAATGAAATAGCATGCGAAAGGATATGGGATATGTAAGGATAATGCAGTATCATTCATTGACAACTGGGACAACTTCTATGGCCGGGATGGGGGTTCACTTGTCCAGGGCAGGTGTGGGTTTTCTTGCTAACTCAGTTGAGGGGATTGTTAGGACTTTAAACTAGGATTAGTTAGAGGTATGGGTTTAGAGATGATAAATAATGAGTATGGATATATTGACTTATGCTCTGATATTAAGAATCTTAATAGTAACTGTCATGGAGTAACTCTGGGTAATGATAATTTCAGAAATTGAGTAAAAACAAAGATGAATAGGAAAAATGTGCAGAAGAAAAAACATATGATGGTATTTTATGCTAACAGTCGAAGTGCAAGAAATAAAATTAATGAACTACGTTTGGTAGCATGTGCTGGGAACTTTGATATCATTGCATTAACTGAAACGTGGTATGATTTAAAGAGTCGGGATATGATTGCTGAGTGTAATATTCAAGGATTTAAGTTGTTCCATGTGGATAGATGTAATGGGAAGGGGGGAGGAGTTGCATTATATGTTCGAGAAAATATTAATTGTTGCATTAAAACAGGTATAAAAATAGATGGAACAGTAACAGAATCTGTTTGGGTAGAGTTTGTAGAGGGTCAAGAAAAATTAATTCTAGGTGTAATATACCGACCTCCTGGCTTGGATCACGATAGAGGGAGACTTCTTTGGGACGAAATTGTTAGGGCTTCTAGACACAATAACATAGTCATAGTAGGGGACTTTAACTTTAGTGAAATTGACTGGAATTCTTTGACAGGTAATCTAGAGTCCAGTGACTTTATGGAAACAGTTCAGGACTGTTTTCTGAAGCAGTGCGTAACAGAGCCTACCAGGGGTAATAATTTGCTAGACCTAGTCTTGTCAAATAAGGAAACACTCGTAAATAATCTGGAGATCACTGAAGTGCTTGGCGCAAGTGATCACAAATCCATCACTTTTAGCATTAACTGGGAATGCAAGAATAATGATAATACAGTAAAAATCGCTGATTTCTGTTCTGTCGACTATAATGGAACAAATGTCTAATCTTGATTGGGGTTATCTAGCTAATGATTTTATTGGCGATGATCATACTTATGATTATGAAGGGATCTGCTAATATGATTTTTTTCTTAATAATGTACACTGTGCCCAGAGTATATACATTCCCCAGAGAGAAATTAGATCCAATAATAACGATCCCAAATGGGTTAACAGTAGGTTAAAGCATCTATTAGGGGAGAAAAGGGGAATTTATAGGCGCATCAGAAGAGGAGAGGTTAACTTTACTGACCAATATGTTCAGCTTAAAAGAGAAGTAAAAAAGGGGATTAGAAAGGCTAACCGTGACTATGAAATTAGAGCTGCTAATGAATCAAAGACTAATCCAAAGGGGTTCTTTTAAATGTATAGGACGAAGGTGAAGGAAAAAGTAGGACCTCTGAAAATTGGGAATGGACAGCTGACGGATAACGAACTGGAAGTGTGTTCCTTATTTAATGACTATTTTTTGTCAGTTTTTTCACAGGAAGATGTAAATGAGATTCCAGTAATTAACAATTATTTAGTTCATGATGAATTTAAATTAACTAATATTACTGTCACGAGGGACATGGTTATTAAACAGATAGACAAACTGAAGCAAAATAAGTCCCCGGGACTCGATGAGTTGTTTTCCAGGGTACTTAAGGAATGCAAGATGGAACTTAGTCAGTCATTAACGAGTGTGTATAATGCGTCCATCCTTATCGGTGTTGTGCCAGAGTTGTGGAAGATGGCTAATGTGGTTCCTATATTCAATCAGGGGATAAGTCCACTCCTTCAGATTACCGTCCAATAAGCCTGACATCTATAGTGGGCAAGTTATTAGAATCAATTATAGCTGACATTATTGGAAGTCACCTTGAAGAGCATAACTTGATAAATGAATCTCAGCATGGATTCACGAGAGGTCGTTCCTGCCTGACAAGCTTACTGACGTTCTTCAATAGAACATTTGAGGCAGTTGACAGTGATAAAGAATATGATATTGTTTATCTGAATTTTAGTAAAGCCTTCGATAGAGTACCTCACAAGAGACTCTTAAGAAAAGTGGCAGCTCATGGTATAGGAGGTAAAGTTCTAGCATGGATAGAGGCATGGCTTACCAATAGAAAACAGAGAGTTACCATTAATGGAGTGAAATCTGAATGGGGATTAGTCACTAGTGGCGTTCCAAAAAGATCAGTTTTAGGCCCTCTCTTGTTCATAATTTACATTAACGACCTTGCTGAAGGGATTACGAGTGACATGAGTAAGTTTGCTGATGATACAAAGATAGGCCGTATAATTCACTCTGAGGAGGATAGCAATGAATTCCAGGAAGATTTGGACAAATTAATGTCTTGGTCTGAAAAATGGCAGATGACGTTCAATGTCGATAAGTGTAAGGTACTAGCCCTTGGTAATGAAAATAACCCTCGAAGCTATAATCTAGGTGAAGTAGAGGTTGATCATACAGAATGTGAAAAGGACTTGGGAGTCATGGTGAGCAGAAATCTAAAGCCAAGACAGCAGTTCCTTAGTGTGTGCAACAAGGCCAACAGATTACTTGGATTTATCTCAAGAAGTATAAGTAACAGAAGTCCAAAAGTTATTTTACAGCTCTATACATCACTAGTGAGGCCTCATAACATAATAACATAAGAAAGAAGGATCACTGAAGCAGGCCTGTTGACCAATACTTGGCAGGTCCTTTACAATCCATCCCACTAACAAAACATTTGCCCAACCCAATTTTCAATGCTCCCCAAGAAATAAGGTCTGATAACTCTATCCACTCATTTGCAAGTCCCATTCAAATCCAACCCCTCCTACTCATATATTTATCCAACCTAAATTTGAAGCTACCCAAAGTCCTAGCCTCAATAACCCAACTAGGTAGACTGTTCCACTCATCAACTACCCTATTTCCAAACCAATACTTTCCTATGTCCTTTCTAAATCTAAACTTGTACAATTTAAATCCATTACTGCGGGTTCTCTCTTGGAGAGATAGCCTCAAGACCTTATTAATATCCCCTTTATTAATACCTATCTTCCACTTATACACCTCGATCATGTCTCCCCTCATTCTTCGTCTAACAAGTGAATATAATTTAAGAGTCTTCAATCTTTCTTCATAAGGAAGATTTCTAATGCTATGTATTAATTTAGTCATTCTATGCTGAATGTTTTCTAACGAATTTATGTCCATTCTGTAATATGGAGACCAGAACTGAGCTGCATAATCTAGGTGAGGCCTTACTAATGATGTATACAGCTGCAGTATAATCTCTGGACTTCTGTTGCTTACACTTCTTGATATAAATCCCAATAATCTATTTGCCCTATTACGTACGCTTAGGCATTGCTGTCTTGGTTTAAGGTTACTGTTCACCACAACCCCCAAGTCCTTTTCACAATCTGTATGGCTAAGTTCTACATTATTTAACTTATAAGTGCTAGGGTTATGGACACTCCCGAGCTTCAGAACCTTGCATTTATCTACACTGAACTGCATCTGCCACTTTGCTGACCAGGTATTTAATTTGTCTAAATCCTCCTGAAGCTCCCTGATATCTACGTTTGATTCAATTATCCTACCTATCTTTGTGTCATCGGCGAATTTACTCATTTCACTAGTAATTCCCTCATCAAGATCATTGATATATATTATAAACAACAACGGGCCCAAGACTGATCCCTGTGGAATGCCACTTGTTACAGATCCCCACTCGGATTTAACCCCATTTATGGACACTCTCTGCTTCCTATCTGTGAGCCTTGACTCGATCCACGAGAGCACTTTTCCCCCAATGCCATGAGCTGCCACTTTCTTTAACAGTCTTTGGTGTGGAACTCTATCTTTAAAAGCCTTACTAAAATCTAAGTAAATAATATCAAATTCTTTATCGTGATCAACAGCCTCAAAAGCTTTACTGAAGAAAGTTAATAAATTAGTTAGACAAGACCGGCCTCTCGTGAATCCATGATGAGTATCATTAATCAAGCTATGCTTATCGAGATGGCTTCTTATAATCTCAGCTATAATTGACTCTAGTAATTTGCCTACAATTGAGGTCAGGCTTATTGGGCGGTAATTTGACGGTAACGACTTGTCCCCTGCTTTAAAAATAGGAATTACATTAGCCATCTTCCACATATCAGACATTATACCTGTTTGAAGAGATAAATTAAAAATATTAGTTAATGGTTCACACAGTTCCATTTTGCATTCCTTAAGAACCCTCGAAAAAAGCTCATCAGGTCCCGGCGACTTATTTTGCTTCAGTCGGCCTATCTGCTTCACAACCATTTCACTAGTGACTGTGATGTTACATAGTTTATCTTCTTCTAGCCCACTATAAAAATTAATTACTGGAATATTGTTAGTGTCTTCCTGTGTAAAAACCGAGAGAAAATAATTATTTAAAATCGAGCCCATTTCATTCTCTTTGTCAGTAAGGTGCCCATAGTTATTTTTAAGTGGACCTATCTTATCTCTAACTTTTGTTCTATAGACCTGGAAAAAACTTTTTGGGTTAGTTTTCGAATCCCTAGCAACTTTAATTTCATAGTTCCTTTTAGCTTTTCTTATCCCATTTTTAACGTCCCTCTTAATGTCAATATACTGATTCATAAGATGACCCTCACCTCTTTTGATACGCCTATAAATTCCTTTCTTATGCCCTAGTAGATATTTCAGCCTATTATTCATCAATTTTTGGTCATTTCTATTTGATCTAATTTCTTTATACGGGATAAACGTTCTGTGAGCACCATGTATGGTGTTCAGAAAACTGTCATATTGATAAGATAAGATTTCGTTCGGATTTTTAACCCCGGAGGGTTAGCCACCCAGGATAACCCAAGAAAGTCAGTGCGTCATCGAGGACTGTCTTAACTTATTTCCATTGGGGTCCCCCAGGATGCGACCCACACCAGTCGACTAACACCCAGGTACCTATTTGCTGCTAGGTGAACAGGACAACAGGTGTAAGGAAACGTGTCGAATGTTTCCATCCGCCGGGAATCGAACCCGGGCCCTCCGTGTGTGAAGCGGGAGCTTTAGCCACCAGGCCACCGGGCCACTGATAGCTCTCTTCGTTACCCCAGTCAACAGATGATAAGTGTTCTCTAAGCCCATTGTAATCTGCTAAGCAAAAATCTGGAACTGTTACTGAGCTGTCTTTACTATCATACTTCCATTCTATGCTAAAGGTAATTGATTTGTGATCGCTTGTGCCGAGTTTCTCATTAATTTCTAAATTATTAACAAGGGTTTTCTTGTTCGCCAGAACCAAATCAAGTAGGTTATTTCCCCTTGTAAGTTCTGTCACAAACTGCTTCAAAAAACATTCCTGGACTACTTCTAAGAAGCCATTCGATTCTAAATTCCCAGTCAAGAAATTCCAATCAATGTGACTAAAGTTAAATTCCCCTAGAATTACTACATTATCGTGCCTTGTGGACTTAAAAATTTCCTCCCACAGTAATTACCCTTGGTCTCTAAGTTTGGGGGACGGTAAATCACTCGTAGAATCAATTTTTTATGCCCCTCTGAAAATTCTATCCAGACAGACTCTGTATGTGTTACCTCAGACTTAATACCCGTTTTTATGCAACAGTTCAAGTGATCTCGGACATACAGTGCCACCCCATCTCCCTTACCGATATTTATATCTACTTGGAACAATTATAAACCCTGAATGTGACATTCCGAAGGCATGTCCCGACTTTTGGAATTAAACCATGTCTCACTGATTGCAAATACATCAATGTTACCTCCACTAGCAACTAATCTGAACTCATCCATCTTATTCCTAGCATTACGGCTATTAGCATAATATAATTTTAAAGACCCTCCTTTCTCTTTACCCTTCCTGCTCATACCTGTTTTTTCACTAAACCTATTACTGTCCTTGTCGCCTAGTGCCATTGGCTTTCCAATATCCACCTCATTCTGCCTATTACTAGTTCCCCTAGAACTCATAGTATTGCTATACTGGGCCAATAGGCCTTCTGCAGTGTTCCTCCATTCTTATGTTCTAATAAATCCAAGTAATCTGTTAGCCTTGTTGTGCACACTAAGACACTGCTGTCTTGGCTTTAGGTTTCTGCTCACCATGACTCCCAAGTCTTTTTCACATTCTGTATGATCAAGCTCTACTTCACCTAGATTATAGCTTCGAGGGTTATTTTCATTACCAAAGACTAGTACCTTACACTTATCCACATTGAACTTCATCTGCCATTTTTCAGATCAAGACATTAATTTGTCCAAATCCTCCTGGAGTTCATTGCTATCCTCCTCAGAATGAATTATACGGCCTATCTTTGTATCATCAGCAAATTTGCTCATGTCACTCGTAATCCTTTCATCAAGGTCATCTTTGTGTCATATGAGCAAATTAGCCGATGACACAAAGATAGGTAGGATAATTGATTCAAACTTAGATGTCATAGAACTTCAGGAGGATTTAGACAAACTCAGTTGATGGTCAGAAAAGTGGCAGATGCAGTTCAAAGTAGATAAATGCAAGGTTCTGAAGCTCGGGAGTGTCCATAACCCTAGCACTTATCAGTTAAATAACGTAGAACTTAGCCATACAGATTGCAAAGAGGATTTGGGGGTCATGGTAAGCAGCAACTTTAAACCAAGACAGCAGTGCCTAAGCGTACGTAACAGAGCAAACAGATTACTGGGATTTATATCCAGAAATGTAAGCAACAGAAGTCCAGCGGTTATTTTACAGCTTTATACATCATTAGTAAGGTCTCACCTAGATTATGCAGCTCAGTTCTGGTCTCCATATTACAGAATGGATATAAATTCTCTAGAAAATATCCAGCATAGAATGACTAAATTAATACATAGCATTAGAAATCTTCCATACGAAGAACAATTGAAGACTCTTAAACTACATTCACTTGTAAGACGAAGAATGAGGAGAGACATGATCGAAGTGTACAAGTGGAAGACGGGTATTAACAAAGGGGATATAAATAAGGTTTTGAGGATATCTCTCCAAGAGAGAACCTGCAATAATGGATTCAAACTAGATAAGTTTAGATTTCGAAAGAATATAGGAAAGTACTGGTTTGGAAATAGGGTATTTAATGAGTGGAACAGTCTGCCTAGTAGGGTTAATGAAGCTAAAACGTTGGGTAGTTTCAAATTTCGGTTAGATAAATACATGAGTGAGAGGGGATGGATTTGAGTGAGACTTGCATAAAGAGTAAATAGAATCATCAAAACTTATTTCTTGGATAGCATTGTAAATTGGGTAGGGCAACCTTGGGCAACCTTGAGTCGATGATGGACTGACCACATCGACTCAAGGTTGAGGGACTGATTACCTCATTCTCCTCCTGTTCTTCAAGTTTCTCCTGTGTACTTAGCTCAGTGAGGACGTGTCGAATGTGCTTTCTACAGACTGAATCAAAATGCCCTCCATCGAGCAACTTTACCAACAGCTTAAGGAAGAATTGAGGATGGCGAAGATAGAGATTCGGCGAGTGACCGAGGAAAACAAGAAGATTCATAGTAGTCCTACTGTTCTGAGTCCTCAGGTCAAGAAGGGAAACTAGTCAGTGGCTGGACAGCATGGAACGAAGTTGACGATCAAGAAGACGAATGGAAAGGTAGAAATAATGAAGAAGAAAGAGACTGTTGTGGAAACATCTAATGCATTCTCCGTGCTACCCGACGAATGTGAGTCGACTACTGGGAACTTCACGACGAACGACACCATGGAAGGTAAGAATATTGTTGTTGTTGGGGATAGCCAAGTTAGGTACATGGATAGGGCGTTCTGCTTGAAGGACAGGAGTAGGAGACAGAGGGTTTGCTTTCCTGGGGCTGAAATGGAGGATATTGTTAGCCGTCTGGATGACATCATGAGAGGTAATGGGGGCAATGATGTTGGCAGATGTAGGAGTGAGGACCTGATTAGCAGGTATAGGTCAGCAATAGAAATAATTAGGAGGAAGGGTGGGAACCCTGTCATAAGTGGTATTTTGCCAAGGAGAGGAGTTGGAAATGAATGGTTGTCCAGAGCAATTGGTGTCAATTGCTGGCTGGACAAATACCATAAGGAAAATGCGATAACATACATTGACAACTGGGGTCTCTTCTATGGCAGAAATGACATGTATGCCAGGGATGGGGTTCACTTATCTAGGTCTGGGGTTGAGGCACTGGCAACTGCAGTGGAGGGAGCTGTTGGGACTTTAAACTAGGAATAGTTAGTGGTATGGGTTTTGGCAGGAAAATAGAGAAGTCCCAGTGTAGTAATATTATGAGTTCTAGGGGAACTAGTAATAAGCAGAACGAGGTAGATACTGAAAAGCCAGCGACACTAGGTGATAAGGACAGTAATAGGTTCAGTAGAAAAACAGAAATGAGCAGGAAGGATAAAGGGAAAGGATAGTCTTTCAATGTATATTATGCTAATAGCTGTAGTGCTAGGAATAAGATGGACTAATTGAGATTAGTTGCTAGTGCACGTAATATTGATGTATTTGCCATAACTGAGATGCGGTTTAATTCAAAAAGCCAAAAGCCGGGACATGCTTGCGAAATGTCACATTCAGGGTTATAAATTGTTCCAGGTAGATACAAGTATCGGGAAGGGGGGTGGGATGGCATTGTATGTCCGAGATCGCTTTAACTGTTGCATAAAAACGGGAATTAAGTCTGAAGTAACACATACATAGTCTGTTTGGATAGAATTTTCAGAGGGGCATGAAAAATTTATTTTAGGTGTGATATACCGTCCCCCAAACTTAGATAGGGACCAAGGGAGACTGCTATGGGAGGAAATTGTTAGGGCCACAAGGCACGATAATGTAGTAATTCTAGGAGACTTTAACTTTAGTCATATTAGTTGGAATTTCTTGACTGGGAATTTAGAATCATACGACTTCTTAGAAGTAGTTCAGGATTGTTTTTTGAAGCAGTTTGTGACAGAACCTATAAGGGGAAATAACTTGCTTGACTTAGTTCTGGCAAACAATGAATCTCTTGTTTATAATTTAAAAATTTCAGAGGAACTGGGTGCCAGCGACCATAAATCAATTACATTTAGTATTGAATGGAAGTATGATAGTAGGGATAACTCAGTAACAGTCCCAGATTTTCGCTTAGCAGATTACGATGGGCTTAGAGAACACTTATCATCTGTTGACTGGGGTAACGAAGAGAGCTATCAATATGACAGTTTTCTGAACACTATACATGCTGCTCAAAGAACGTTTATCCCGTATAAAGAAATTAGATCAAATAGAAATGACCCAAAATGGATGAATAATAGGCTGAAATATCTACTAGGGCATAAGAAAGGAATTTATATGCGTATCAAAAGAGGTGAGGGTCATCTTATGAATCAGTATATTGACATTAAGAGGGACGTTAAAAAGGGGATAAGAAAAGCTAAAAGGGACTATGAAATTAAAGTTGCTAGGGATTCGAAAACTAACCCAAAAAGTTTTTCCCAGGTGTATAGAACAAAAGTTAGAGATAAGATAGGTCCCCTAGAAAATAACTATGGGCATCTTACTGACAAAGAGAATGAAATGTGCTCGATTTTAAATAATTATTTTCTCTCGGTTTTTTACACAGGAAGACACTAACAATATCCCAGTAATTAATTTTTATAGTTGGCCTGAAGAAGATAAATTATGTAACATCACAGTCACTAGTGAAATGGTTGTGAAGCAGATAGACAGACTGAAGCAAAATAAGTCGCTGGGTCCTGATGAGCTTTTTTCAAGGGTTCTTAAGGAATGCAAAATGGAACTCTGTGAACCATTAACTAATATTTTTAATTTATCTCTTCAAACAGGTATAGTGTCTGATATGTGGAAGATGGCTAATGTAATTCCTATTTTTAAAGCAGGGGACAAGTCGTTACCGTCAAATTACCGCCCAATAAGCCTAACCTCAATTGTAGGCAAATTACTAGAGTCAATTATAGCTGAGATTATAAGAAGCCATCTGAATAAGCATAGCTTAATTAATGATACTCAGCATGGATTCACGAGAGGCCGTTCTTGTCTAACTAATTTATTAACTTTCTTCAGTAAAGCTTTTGAGGCTGTTGATCACGATAAAGAATTTGATATTATTTACTTAGATTTTAGTAAGGCTTTTAAAGATAGAGTTCCACACCAAAGACTGTTAAAGAAAGTGGCAGCTCATGGCATTGGGGGAAAAGTGCTCTCGTGGATCGAGTCATGGCTCACAGACAGGGAGCAAAGAGTGTCCATAAATGGGGTTAAATCCGAGTGGGGATCTGTAACAAGTGGCGTACCACAGGGATCAGTCTTAGGCCCGTTGTTGTTTATAATATATATCAATGACACTGCAACAACATGGGATCTTGGTACAAAGACTTCAACGCTTGCCCAACATTTCGACGACGACCTACTTACACTAGTGGCAGGTCCCACTGTGATCCCGCCTCCTCCTGCTTCAACTCATCTAACTGCAGTAAATAAGTCACCTCTCTGGCCCTATGCTGCACTTCCTACAAGAGTGATGGACTGAACACTTCGTTTCCAGGTTGAGGGACTGATTACCTCAAACTCCTCCTCTCCTTATACCTTCCTACTTTGTATTGGACTGATGAAAGAGTCCCATATTTACATGATTCACATGGTGCTTCTGACAACACGTTGTTTTGAGCAGTCAGGTAGAGATAATAATGCGAACATGGAATCAAATTACAGTTACTGTAATAATTCCGTCTACCATTGTATTATTCCTATACGATAAAGCTGAGAAATAATCTAAAGACAGTATTTTTAAGAAGAGGTAATTTATCTGTATTCAGCAATGAGTTGGAATGTCGTAGGAACCCGGTTAGAAACTTGAGTAAATATATAGTAGCACTAGTAAGCAACTTAAGCACATATATGGAGTGACTTTCGATGTAAACAGATTGACTCATATTGTAGAAGTCAGACTTAGGTTTTGTTATCAGTTTTCCAGCAACATGGTTAACAGTGGACTGGTGTGGGTTGCATCCTGAGACAAAACTGACCAAGTGTGCCCGAAATGCTCTGCATAACAAGGCTCTTTCTGTATAGTAGTATGTTATTGATGTCAGCTATGGTCTGTATACCCTGTACATGTACTTGTATTATTATTATTATTATTATTATTATTATTGTTGTTATAAATGCAGAATATGTTGTCAGTCATATTGTCGCTTTTCTGAACACTAAGTGTTTAGTTATCCAAATATAAAGGAATGTGCAGAACAACAGAATAATAACCTATATATGTTAAAGTATTTTATTTTTAAAAATACGATACCTTCAAATTTGGAAACATACCATTAATATGATTACAAGCAAAATATGAATTGCTGGTAAATATCCAAATATTCGCCAGTTAACATTTTAGGGTTTTGATCCTAAATATTTTTTGTCTGGTTATGATCCTGCGCTGCCATCCACAGACCACAAGATGAATGTACATGACTCGTTCAGAGAACCGACCGGGTGATGAACTAGACACATGTGCAACACCTGGGTATCTGTACTGTGAAAACGTATCGCCGAATAGTGAGTTTCTCAGTCCAGTATAGAAAAGAATTGTTGAAGATCAGGAGAATGAGGTAATCAATCCCTCAGCCCGAGGTTGATATGATCAGTCCATCAATTTTGATAATAGCGCAGCATTTGCCTGGAGAAGGAGCTTATATACTGCAGTATATAACCTCCGCGCCAATATTCTACTTTTATCAAGATTGATGGATTGATCATATCGAATACAGACTAATGGACTGACTACCTCCAAGTCCTTCTGATCTTTCTTCTCTTTATTGGACTGGAGAAGCCACTAATTAGCAAAGCGTTTCCACAGTAAAGATACCCAATAGTTATACAAGTGTCTAATTCATCAAGATGAATATACTCTTGCGCTACCATCAACACGATGAATATAGAGCACGCAACACACTCACTGGATTTCGAGACGTTTGGGAGCGAAATCCAGTCAATATTGTGAGGATTATCCTGAAGTTTCTTGCTGATCACTGTTCTCATTAGCACTTCAAGGAATAAACAAGTCGCTAAAATATCCATAACATTTCTTCAGCCAAACTTCATTGTTTTATCCATACCATACTGACTCAAGAGTGGTCATAATGGTTTGTTTACATACCATACTGACTCAAGAGTGGTCATGATGGTTTGTTTACATACCATACTGACTCAAGAGTGGTCATAATGGTTTGTTTACATACCATACTGACTCAAGAGTGGTCATGATGGTTTGTTTACATACCATACTGACTCAAGAGTGGTCATGATGGTTTGTTTACATACCATACTGACTCAAGAGTGGTCATGATGGTTTGTTTACATACCATACTGACTCAAGAGTGGTCATGATGGTTTGTTTACATACCATACTGACTCAAGAGTGGTCATGATGGTTTGTTTACATACCATACTGACTCAAGAGTGGTCATGATGGTTTGTTTACATACCATACTGACTCATGTGTGGTCATGTTGGTTTGTTTACATACCATACTGACTCATGTGTGGTCATGATGGTTTGTTTACATACCATACTGACTCATGTGTGGTCATGTTGGTTTGTTTACATACCATACTGACTCATGTGTGGTCATGATGGTTTGTTTACATACCATACTGACTCATGTGTGGTCATGTTGGTTTGTTTACATACCATACTGACTCATGTGTGGTCATGATGGTTTGTTTACATACCATACTGACTCATGTGTGGTTATGTTGGTTTGTTTACATACCATACTGACTCATGTGTGGTCATGATGGTTTGTTTACATACCATACTGACTCATGTGTGGTCATGATGGTTTGTTTACATACCATACTGACTCATGTGTGGTCATGATGGTTTGTTTACATACCATACTGACTCATGTGTGGTCATGTTGGTTTGTTTATACACCATACTGAGTTAGACCTGACTAGCTTGTGCTGCTGGGTCCGGTGTCGTGCTCCTTCCTTGAGTAGAGGTTACCAGACTGGGTGGGTCATTGAGCTAATCCGGGGTGGACATGGACCTGCTCCGCATGGGTCAGTAGGCCTGCTGCAGTGTTCCTTCTTTCTTACGTTTTTATGTTCTTATGTGTGGTCACGATGGTTTGTTTGCATACCATACTGACTCATGTGTGGTCACGATGGTTTGTTTGCATACCATACTGACTCATGTGTGGTCACGATGGTTTGTTTGCATACCATACTGACTCACGCGTGGTCTCGATGGTTTGTTTACTCACCATACTGACTCACATGTGGTCACGATGGTTTGTTTACACACTATACTGACTCACCTGTCATCATGTTTGTCCAGACATCACATTGCCTCATCTACCATGTTAGTCCAGATATCATATTGTATCACCTGTCTTGTTTGTCTAGATAACATACTGCTTCACCTGTAATTATGTTTGTCCAGATATAATACTACTTCACTTGTCATGTTTGTAAAGGCATCATACTGTATCACATTGTCTAGACATCAATTTGCCTCACCTGTCATGTTTTGTCCAGTCATCATACTGTCTCACCAGTCATTATGTTCGTCCTGACATCACACTGTGCCTCACCAGTCATTATGTTTGTCCAGGCATCATACTGTCTCACCAGTCATTATGGTTGTCCAGATATCATACTGCCTCACATGTAATGTTTGTCCAGGTGTCAGTAGTGTTTCCGAATTCCCTTGTGATATATTCGTGTAGCATATCATATGTGTATCATCCATATTATATATAGGCTCCCTATCCAGTTAGGCCCAGTGGCTAGCATGTGTGATGTCATGCAGTGACGCATGTGAGCGGACACCTGCAGGCCTCCTCTCAGTTACAGTATAAGCACAGACAAGAGTAGGTAGGCTGGGTTATACTTCTCTCAAGACTCTGCCAATATACATGGGATCTGTATTCATGTACTTTACAGATTCTGGGGAAGAATGTATATTTGCAAAGGAGAAAGTGTTTAACAGAAAAGACAGACTTGGCACACACAAGTCTCAGAATTCAGAGGGAATGTGAACACAAAAGAAAATTTTGGAAACTGGTCACTTAATAACAACATACACAGTTGACAATTTCTTTTAACTTAATCATCTAATTATACAGGGCTATGTACATTTAAACTCAACTCTGCTAGGGTAAGATTTACTTATGCAGAATATTATCATCTTTAGGTGGATCGAATTCTTTTGCAATGGCTAACACATGCCGTGATTGAGGCAGATCTGAACTGATATTTACAAAGGATACTTGAGGGTTTCTCAATACTTGTCATGTACGTAGGGAATAACGACATTCAGGTTGTTCGTCTGACTGAATTTTAGAAGCAGAGGGTACAGAGTCAGGAGGATTGTCAGCGTCTGTCACATTAGTCTGGGTAGGAACATCATTAACATCGCATACTAATTTCATATGATTTAAATGTGATTCTTTATAGTGACCCATACTAATTTCTCTAACCTTATACTTATTGCCATTGTTATGTTCAACTACTCGATAAGGACCAACAAACTTTTGATCGAGCTTAGGCACTGCAGATGTTTTGTTAAAGTTGGTCACCATACACAAATAACCCGCACATAAAAGAGAGAAGCTTACGACGACGTTTCGGTCCGACTTGGACCATTGACAAAGTCACACTAACAGAGGTGGAGCAGGACGGCTATATATAGGCAGGAAGAGGTGGAGGTAGTAGTAGTAGTAGTAGTAATCTTCCTGACTTGTCCACTTTTCGTGGAGCTCTCCTTCCTGCTCTTGTTAGTCTGTTTTCCAAGAATCACCACCTTCCACGCCGTTACCAACTTGCCCTTTCTTCTCTTAAATCCAACACTAACATTGTCATACTATCTTCTGACAAAGGTAATTCGGTAGTTATCCTTGATCGCGAGGATTACCTCCGTAAAGCTGATGTCTTGCTCTCTGACTCACGCACCTACACTCCTCTCGTTTCGAACCCTCTTGATCGCATCAAGAGAACTTTCAACAAAAAACTAAGGACTCTCTCCGACCTCTGTCCTCCTGACTTTGACCTTGTTCAACGGTTTCGTGTCATCTGTCCATCTCTTCCCTATTTCTATGGCCTTCCCAAAACTCATAAACCTGATATTCCTCTTCGTCCTATCATATCCTCTAGAGGTTCTGTCTCTTATTCTCTAGCTTCTTGGCTGGCCAAAACCCTCACTCCCTTTCTTGGTACTTTTTCTCCTGTCCACCTCCGTCACTCTCAAGACTTCATTGAACGGGTTCGCTCTCTCCCAACCTGTAAGATGCTTAGTCTTGACGTTGAGTCCCTCTTCACCAATGTCCCTCTTGATGATGTCCTTGATTTCCTTAGAGAGAAGGCCCATGAAGGGTTTCTTCATCTCCCTATCCCCACTGATGCCTTTCTTGATCTGATCCGCCTCTGTGTGGACTCTAACTCCTTTTCCTTCCAAGGGAAATATTATTCTCAAACCTTCGGTGTCGCTATGGGCTCTCCTCTCTCTCCTGTCCTTGCTAATCTTTACATGGAATACTTCGAGACTGTTCTTATTCCTACCCTCGATGTGCAACCTTCACTCTGGCTCCGCTATGTGGATGACATCTTTGCACTGTGGCCTCATGACTCCAGTCTCTTCCAACCTTTTCTTGAAGCCCTTAATAATCTTGCCCCTTCCATTAAGTTTAAAGCTGAATGGGAATCTAATTCCTTGCTTCCTTTCCTTGATGTCCATGTCCACCGCTCAGATACAGGTTTTTTCTTTTCCGTACCGTAAACCTATGCACAGTGGCATGTACGTTCACTACTTTTCCTATCATGCTTCCCCTGTCAAGAAAAGTGTTCTTATCTCCCTCTTTCTCCGTGCCCTCCGCATCTGTGATCCTCAGTTCCTTCCAGCAGAAATTTCCACTCTTCATAATTCGTTCTCCCGTCTTGGCTACCCTTCCCATTTCATAGACTCTGCCCTCTCACGTGCTAAACGCAATTTCTTCTCTCCCAAACTCTCTACTCATGGGAACTCTTCTATCCTCTGCCTTCCCTACATTTCCGGTCTTTCTAATCTCAACAATTCTCTCCGTCCCTTAGACATCAAGCTTACCTTCCGCCAGACTAACACTCTTCGCACTAATCTCGTTCATACCTCTCCTCCCTCTACAGATGTTCCTGGTGTCTACTCTATTTCTTGCTCCTCCTGTCCTCTTCAATACTTCGGAGAAACTGGTCGATCTCTTTCTGACAGACTTAGGGAGCACAAAAATAGTGTTAGGCTTGCCGACACTAACAATGCTCTTTTCTGTCACGTCAGAGATCATAGCCATCCTATTGACTGGTCTTGTGCTAAAACTGTCTTCCCTACTTCCAACTCGAACAGTCGCCGTCTAGTTGAATCCTCTCTAATACACAACTTTCCTTGTATGAACCTTAACCCTGGCTTCGTCTCTGTAGATGCCTTCCTCTCCCACTACATTGTAAAATGCTCCAAACTTCAGAACACCCGTGACTTAACCTGAATCCTCATTTTTTCTTTATTTTTCTTCTTCCTCTTCCCCTTTCCTATTTCCTTTCTCCTCTGGGTTGTCTTTCTCTCTCCTGTCTCGTGTTTCTGTTCCTTCTTCATTTATTTTATTTCACCACTTCCCCTTTCACGCACCTCGGTGCGCTTGCTCTCCCTCTGTGGGTTTCTAGCTCTCTTGCAGTGCTCCCCTTCCTTTGTTTTTGACTGGCTCGTCATCCTTATTTCCCACTTCTACCACTACCACTACTACTACCTCTTCTTCTTCTACTACTACTACAACTACTGATGAAATTAAGACACATGTGCGGCGTCTGGTTGTCTTTGTTGTGGACGTTTCGCCATCCAGTGGCTGGCTGGATGGCGAAACGTCTACGATGGGGATGCCCGGGTGTTGTGCATGTGTCTTAATTTCATCTTGTCGGTATTATATACAATTCTTGTACTACTACTACTACTACTACTACTACTACTACTACTACTACTACCACCTCCACCTCTTCCTGCCTATATATAGCCGTCCTGCTCCACCTCTGTTAGTGTGACTTTGTCAATGGTCCAAGTCGGACCGAAACGTCGTCGTAAGCTTCTCTCTTTTATGTGCGGGTTATTTGTGTATCGTTCCAGTCACGGTATTGTGCCTTTTTGTTATTTATTTTTGGTCACCATAACTCTCGAACCTACTTTAATCTTGGTTGGCTTAGCTCAGGTATTAGTGACTCTTGTAAATTCTGCTGTTGATTTATGGAGCGCTTCTCTGATTTCTCTGAAAACACCTTGAGCTAAGCTGGTACGTCAAAGTTGTAATTTGGTTTTGGCGTGAGATATAACAACTCGCAAGGCAAACGCTTATCTACACCCTACAATGCATAATGTGGAGTGTCACCTATAGCAGCATTGTAAGCAGAATTTATGGCATACTGAACATCAGGTATATAGTTTTTCTTGCTCTGCAGTGTCTTGTACATTCTCGTTACTTATTCACATCAATTAAGCATTTTTAATTCCATTTAAGCTATATTGCGCCATATTTCTTTTATCATTTTGCTTTTAGTATTCTCGTGTCCATTCTTGCAATCATGTCTCAAGTACCTTCGGGTGATAATTTAGTAAATTCTGTCAGTCCAAGCTATAATGATTCAGTACAAAACCCGATTAATCCCTGACCGAATCACAGACATACTCAGACCATGAGACTGCGGAACTTTACTCATGACCCTTATGATGCTGTGCCTCTGTTCATTGTGGATCCAGCCAGTCTGGAAGCTTGGTTTAATGCCGTTCGTGCTAGGGTGAATGCCTCGGTGGATGGTATCCCATCCGAGAACTGTATCATTAGTATTGGGAAGGAAAGTCTAGCTAGATCACCAGCCGCTACGAACATCACTAACATGATCCAGATGAGTGACTTTGAGGACCTCACTATGTGGGCGGAATATGAGACTTTGATACATAATTATCTTAACCTGTGCAATTGACTGGCCCATACACTGTCCTTAGGGAACTAGTGAATGCAGTACCTAGGCCACTTCTTTTAAATAACCTTATGTCCTAATTCATTAAAGCAGGGCAAAATTCCGACTTCCTACCAGACAAGGATAAACGTTCTCTTGTGTCTGATGCTAAACTAGCAGCTTTTGGATCTATTAAGCAGTTAATGCCGCCTGCTTCCATGTATATGTATTATTCCAGTCCTCTGTCAAGATGGCATCGCTTGCAGCTCTTATTCAAGTGCATGAATTGTGTCCCGAGGGAACCTTCCCCTACCGCAGGTCTACATCATCTGCCATGAACTAACTAGTCGTAGTGCTCGCAGTACTTACAGTACCCATACCAGGAGAACTCGCTATAACTGTGGATACAAAAGCCATATTGCAGTTAGTTGTCCAGATAGTCACTCTAAGAGGCGTCGTACTAATGATGATGGCTGCCAGTCCAATTTACCATACTGAACTTATCATATAATACATAGTCATGACGTGTCTAAGTGCAATGCCCTCTACAACCTGAGGTACTCTGGATCTTTCCATGGCCGTTCCTTCCGCAGAACCAGGAGAGGAAAGAGTGGTCATGGTTCTCAGACTAATCAGACCCAGGCTCAGTCTTTCCGTTCGGGGGAATTTGAGCGCCCAAGTCAAACTGCCCCGTGGTGACAGTAGGTGATAATGAGTACACCATTCCTGTTTGTAATTTTTTCGATGCCTTAAGCACTCTCGAGAACGATAATCTTGTTGATGTTGCTTCACATGTCCCTGACGATGATGATTTTGGGGATGAAGTGAGACAAACCTTCTCTGATGACAACCCTCCTTTTTGTTTGCACATTACTTCCAATGCAATGATAGGTCCCTTAATAAAAGCATCTGTTCTTCATGTGCCCGTTTATGTGTTCATGGGCTCTGGTTTGCAAATCAATATTATCAGGCCTAGTTTGTTTAAGGATAAGCGGTTAAAACATGTCCTTCTCACAGAACCAACTCCTGTGTCCTCCCTTAGCGTAGTATCTGGTTCTCACCTGCGTGTCAGAGGTCAGACTTCCCTCACTTTTTCTATCCAAGGTCGAGACTTTACTGCTTCCTTCCTTGTTATCGACCAGATTAGTTTCCCTGGTGATCTTCTACTGGGATTTGCTTCCATGAGAGATTTATGCATTGTGCTTGATCCTTACCGATGGCATGCTCAAACTGATGACTTGACTGTACCAATTTGAGGTTACCAGCTTGGATCCGGGATCTGCCATACTGCCACAGAGTGCGAAGTTTGGATTAAGTCCTTACAAGCCAGCACAGTTTCCTGTAGCGTACCCAAGTGATCAGGCACTGGTAATTCTGTCACTCCTTTCTGTGTCCCACCTACAACTTCAGGCATGCAAGATAGTGTGCAGTTGTCTCAGGTGTCCGAGGACCCACAGACTACCTTGAGTGCTGAGCCTATCCCTGCAATGTCTGCTAGTTCAAGTAGTAGTTCCTCCACAGGGGACGCCTTGTCGGAAAACGATTACTTGCAACTAGTTTACCTGGAGTTTACCTGGAGAGAGTTTCGGGGGTCAACGCCCCCGCGGCCCGGTCTGTGACCAGGCCTCCTGGTGGATCAGCGCCTGATCAACCAGGCTGTTGCTGCTGGCTGCACGCAAACCAACGTACGAGCCACAGCCCGGCTGATCAGGAACTGACTTTAGGTGCTTGTCCAGTGCCAGCTTGAAGACTGCCAGGGGTCTGTTGGTAATCCCCCTTATGTGTGCTGGGAGGCAGTTGAACAGTCTCGGGCCCCTGACACTTATTGTATGGTCTCTTAACGTGCTAGTGACACCCCTGCTTTTCATTGGGGGGATGGTGCATCGTCTGCCAAGTCTTTTGCTTTCGTAGTGAGTGATTTTCGTGTGCAAGTTCGGTACTAGTCCCTCTAGGATTTTCCAGGTGTATATAATCATGTATCTCTCCCTCCTGCGTTCCAGGGAATACAGGTTTAGAAACCTCAAGCGCTCCCAGTAATTGAGGTGTTTTATCTCCGTTATGCGCGCCGTGAAAGTTCTCTGTACATTTTCTAGGTCGGCAATTTCACCTGCCTTGAAAGGTGCTGTTAGAGTGCAGCAGTAATGCCATCTCTTGTCGATGTCACACGCCTTCTGCAAAAAGAAGTCTCTGTCACGGCTAGTGCCCTCACTCGAGTGTCTTTTGTTGTACCTCATGTTCCAGATGGTGATAACGTCGAACGCCTGTTATCCTGGGTGTAAAGTGAGCAAAATAAACACAGCAGAAAAACTTTTGACTTATATTATCCTTCACCAATTTAGAACAGAAGTATGTACACTATATACACTATGTACAGCAATAGGTATTAGTGCACTCCACGGTAAGCAAGGCAAAATAGAAGCCACTAGAGAGCAGACCGTGCTTCAACCAGCTCTAGAATGGAATGACAACTGCAGACAGAAGAGTGGTACCCATATAACCTCTGCGATTGCCAAAACCATCTTCTCATTGGCTGGAACCTGGATACTGGTTTAACGATGGGGCCCCATCGTCAATCCATAGTTTCCTGGTTCGCTGGTTGGGGGAGATAGCCTGTAAATGAGGGTGTGTACATGCGCCGAATAAAGGTTACGTACTCTTTGCATGCCACAACGGTGATTCTTGTAAAGTAAAGGTTTTTTTGCGTCGAGCCATCCTTACATGTTGTACAGGATAGTAAGATACATCTCTTCCTTGCTAACACTTCTGGTCACAGTGTTCAACTCAAAGCGAATACCAATATTGCAGAACTTGTTCATTACCCTTACCTTGTGCATGCAGAAGATGATTTGACACCTGACCAGTGGGTTGGTGCTATTTCAGCCGGGGAAAGCCCATCCACTCCACCGGATCAGTCTACCCCATCAATTGAGGAGAAAGACTTAGCTCCCACTGACTTCCTAGATGAGGTCGGGCGCTTGTTGAGTCTGATGAACAAACATCACAAAGCCATCGCCTTTCCATGTGAGAAGATGGGTATGACGAACTTATTGTCCCATCATATCCTACTTGAACCTGGTACCAGACCTATTCATATACCTGCGTACAGAATGTTGCATTCACAGGGTGCTGTCACAGAAGAGTTGATCAATCAGGTGCCTGATGAAGGTGTTATTGCACCTAGCAATTCACCCTGGAATGCGCCCTTGATCTTAGTACCTAAAATGGATGGTAGTTGGTGCCCAGTGATTGACTTTAGGAAGTTAAATACAAAAACAATTCCAGATCGCTTCCTGCTTCCTGTACTTGGTGACCTTTTATGCAACATCGGAGATAACAAAGTTTTTCGACCCTAGGCTTGATACAAGGGTTTTGACAAGTCCCTCTCCACAAGGACAGCCAAGAGCTAACAGCATTATCCACTCTTACTGGTCATTATCACTTCCTCCGTATGGCATATGGATTATGCTCTTCACCTATCACATTCGCTAGAGGCCTCATAGTCAACGCGCTTATGGTGCACCTAGATGATGTAATCGTCATGTCCGAGGACGTGGACAAGCATGTGGAAAGACTGGTTGTGGTGCTAAGTAAGCTTGAAGAAACTAATTTGAAGATCAAACTATCAAAGTGCCAATTTTTCAGATCAGAGATCAAGTTTCTTGGTTATGTTGTCACTCCTAGAGGGGTTATTATGACTGACCATAGTAAAGCTACTGCTGTGTAAAATTTTCCATCTCCCAAAACTGCTGATGCTGTAAGATCCTTTGTGGGCTTAGCAGGTTATTATAGATCTTTCATAGCCAATTTTTCTTCCATAGCAGCTCCTCTGAGTTGCTTAAGAAAGACGCTTTTTTCGTTTGGACCCTCTGTCAAGAAAAAACATTTCAAACTCTAAAAGAAAAGCTAACTTCCACTCCAGCCTTGAAATTCCCAGATTTTTCTAAGCCCTTCTATCTGACAACTGATGCTAGTTCATGGTATAGGTGCTGTACTACCTCAGAAGACTGATGGCAAGTACAACACAGTTACATTTGCTAGTCGTGTCCTCATGGAGGCTGAAAGAAATTATATAGTAACTGAGCAAGAAGCCTTAGCCATAGTGTGGTCTTTGAAGCACTTCCAAGATATCGTATACCAGTACCCTATCCGTGTCTTGACAGATCATGCTGCACGGATACTCTTATTCCAGAACAAACACCCTACTGGAAGATTAGCCAGGTGGTTCTTGACCATCCAAGAGCTCAACCCCACCTTTGAATACTTGCCTTGCAGATCAAATGTAGCTGCAGATGCTCTATTGCAACATAGCGTAGTAACAGCTGATCCCCCATTTACTGCCGAGGACGTAAAGAATGCTCAAAGAACAGATCCCATGTGATCTGGTGTGATCCGATTCCTGCTCCAGGAAGATCTTATTCTGACTGTGAAGCCACCAGCACCCATCAATGACTTTGTTATGAACCAAGAATTACTGCATCGAACAGCCGAGTTGGGTACTCCAAGCTGAAGGGTATACCAATTAGTAATTCCACAGTCACTAGTGAATGTAGCCCTATAGCTAGTTCATGGTGCACCAGATGTTGCTCACCCTAATATGGATCGTTCTGTTAAACAAGCCAGACTGAAATATTTTTGGCCACATATGGCAACTGACATCACCGAGTATGTCAAGAGATGTAGTGTATGTATGCAGCATAAAGGCAATGTTAATGGCCCTAATCCTATCCAGGTGTATCCCACCACTAGTGAACCGTGGGAAAGAGTTGCCCTAGACTTGTTAACTAATTTTTATTGCTCTCTTCAGGGCAATAAACATCTGTGCGTCATGGTAGACCATTTCACCAGGTACTGTTAGTGCCTATTGCAGATAAGACTGCCGAGACTGTAGCCAAAGTGTTTAAAGAGCGTATAATCTACAGACATACCACCCCTAAATCCCTAGTAACAGATAATGGAGGTGAATTCTGTAATGAGATTCTTGAAAAGTTGTGTACTTTGTACAAGATCTCTAAATCAACCATTGCTCCTCATCATCCTGCAAGTAATGGTTTGGCTGAACGAACAAATAAGAAAATACTTGATGTCTTGATAGCCACAATCAACCCCAATAGTGAAACTTGGGATGAAGTCATACCTGATGGTTAGTGTGCCATAAATTCTGTTCAGTAGTGTTGAATTCCCTTGTGATATACTTGTGTAGTATATCGTACGTGTATCATCCACATTATATATAAGCTCCCCATCTAGTTAGGCTCAGTGGCTAGCATGTGTGACATCACGCAGTGACGCATGTGAGCGGACGCCCGTAAGCCTCCCTCTCAGTTCCAGTATAGGCACAGACAAGAACAGGTAAGCTGGGCTATATTCTCCTCAAGACTCGACCAATATACGTGTTATCGACCACCCCTGTGTGTTTCCTTTCACCACCTTATCTCCTAGAAACCCTTCACAATACAAGCATCATGCACTCTCATTAGTCATTATGTTTGTCCAGGCATCATACTCTCTCACCAGTCATAATGTTTGTCCAGTCATCATACTTTCTCACTTTTCATTATGTTTGTCTGGACATCATACTGCCTCATATCTCATTACGTTTGTCCAGACATCATATTGTTTCACCTATCATTATAATTGTCTGGACATCATACTACCTTTAACGCAGTGTAACGCATTAACTACATTACATAAAAATAAATACTGGCACCTAGGAGTGAACAGCCTGTCTAGGGTCATGTAAACTATTATACCACATAAACCAACCAGGGGCCACGTTGTTCCTTTATGAAACTTTACCTGTTCAAAAATTTATCAAGAATAATTAATTCACCTGTATATTATTATTAGGAAGGGCAATTAAAGGCACTTCTATAAAATATATAAATTTACTAATAGTAAACTAACATATACAACATATAATCTACCCACTACATGCAAAAATCACCAAACACCAGTACACTTATACCAAGTACTCACATTAGCTCACTAGTAGTTAAAAAGCATATTTTTTTCAAACAAGAAGCCTCCATAACCCCCCTTCCCCCACCTTCTGCCGGCCTCTTAGCCTGCAGGCAGAACACTACGCCAGTACTCTCCCCAAAACTTAAACAGACTATTCCTCATATTTGGGGCTTATAATAAACATCATGAGAGTATACACTAAATATTAAAGCAACCTATAGCATAAACTTACCCAAAATCGTCCCTCCCTTACTTACACAAACACCAAACTACACGATGTGTTGTTTCAGCCGTCGCTCTCCCCGCACTGACTCAAAAACACACTTCACCTCCTCCTGTCCTGTCATGGCTGCTCTTCACGACTAATAAGCGTCTGATTTCAGAGCAAATCCCGTGAATTGACTATATATACAACATTTTTAAACACCTTTTTTCTATAATACTCTGCGTAATAACCCCTCTCCTAGACCACTGGTCTCATTCAGCCAGCTGTAGCCACTCGGCTGCAGCTACTCGCGGGAATAAGGTCTTGGGAAACACAAAATTCACCATAAATAATAAAGCTGAATCAAGCACTGTCTTGGTACAATTTACTTTTACACAGAAAAATGAAATAAACATTTATGACCTTAAATTTTATCCCTACAATGAGCACTGGTAATCCGCAGATGTGTCATTTTTTATCGCTGTAATACTAAACTTAAATTAAGAAAATGAACCATCACAACTCAGTGTTGGACAAACACCTGCACTGATACATTTTACTATTCATAACACACACAAATACAGCTGACTGGGTTACCTCTATACATATTAATTACATAAAAACTGCAACCTTAACTTACATAATTCCCCCCAAATACGTTTCCAATCATACATAGGAAAAACTCTCTCCTTCCACCATATCATTTCTCCTGTCCAAGCTCCCAAAAACATACACCTTCACACTACTCGGATCTCTAACCTATAATATGTACCTCAACATACCCATGCACACCTGCAAATCCCCCCCCCCACCGCTTCACATCAGCCATCACTGCCCCTATTCTAGCTCCTCATTCCCCCCAAACCTTAGATAACATTGCTTCACATACATACCCATCAACCTGTTCTCCAACGGTATTAACCTTAAACCTCCCATCATTATCGAATTCGTCACAACGGTTTGCCGCAACCACTGGCAACCATATCCCCAGACAAACCTCATTGCTTTCTGTTGCAATCTCCTTAAATCTCTCGGCATCAAATGGTATGCCACCGTCACATGCAACAATTGTGTTTACCACAATGACCTTCTGTAGTAAAGTCAAACCTCTCACTCATACCACCCAATCTACGTATCGCCCCTTGCACGACCCTATCAGAATTAGCTTCCCTAGCCCCCTTTTCATCCCCCTTATATACCACTCAACAAATGTTTACCTGCTCCAGCACCTTCCAACAATACCTAGTCCCTATCCACTCCCTCCACCCATTCTCCTACCTCCAGGAATTTCGACTTTACACCATTAACACGTGTGGCATGCAAAGAGTACGTAACCTTCATTCGGCGCATGTACACACCCTCATTGAAAGACTATCTCCCCCAACCAGCGAACCAGGTACTAAGGGTTGATGATGGGGCCCCATTGTTCAATCAGTTCCCAGGTTCCAGCCAATGAGAAGATGGTTTTAGAAATTGCAGAGGTGTTGTGAGTACCACTCACCTGTCTGCCCTTGTCATTCCCATTCTAGAGCTGGTTGAAGCACGGTCTGCTCTCTAGTGACTTCTATTCTGCCTTGCTTACCGTGGAGTGCACTAATACCTATTGTTGTACATAGTGTATATAGTGTACATACTTTTGTTCTAAATTGGTGAAGGATAATACAAGTCAAAAGTTTTCTGCTGTGTTTATTTTGCTCCCTTTACACCCAGGATAACAGGCCTTTGGGACTCCTGGGTTGTAATAACACGTATACCTGTCACTCCAATAAAAATATCTGATCCTGCTAACACTCCGTAACCTCTCCTCTCCTCCCACTAGGACAGTCTTATCATATACATAACCTACTACACCTGTCACACGCCTATTTCTTACCACCCCTTCACTCACCCCTACATTTATCATCCTGTATAATGGATCTTGCAGGCATACAAACAGTATCTGCAACAATGGGCAACCCTGCCTCAGACCCCGGTCCATACTAACCATCGACCCCAACATACCATTTATCTGTATTCATACCTTAGCACCTCTGTATAGTAATTCCGTCCACTTCACAACCTCCTCCCCAAAACCCATTTCCACATAATCATCCATAAAGTAACTCTCTACAGAGTCATGGGGTGCCTTCCCATCCTACGTTCCTCTATATAATCCTTGACCCTCCCACGTCCACTATGCATTGACCTGCCTGGCACACACTCTTAACCCTCATTCCTTGTGGCTTAGCGCTTCTTTTTTATTATAATAATAATTAACCCTCATCAATAACCTTCCCTATAACCCTATGCAACCTTTTACTTAAAACCTTAGCAAACAACTTACAATCCCCTCACATTAAAGACAATACCCTATAATCCTGTATTCTACTTTGTACCTCCACCTTTAGTACCAGGACGACAACCTATGTTCTCTGCGTCACACTCATACACCCCATTTCCTTTATCACATTCTGTAATTTCACTAAGAATTCCTTCATAAACTCCCAGTTTTTTCAAATAAAAATCATTCGGTATCCCCTCTAGCCCAGGTGTTTTCCCTACACTCATTCCTTTTAAAGCCATCCACACTTCCTCTTCATCAGTGGGTCCCTCAATAACTGCTCTATCTTTCGGCCCCAGATTCCTCTGTATCCCCTCCTCTAGAATCAGCAGAATCTCCCTCACTATAACTCCCCATCTCACATAATTCTCAAATGCATTCGTCTCTCAACCCTCGGGTAGAGAGGACGTCCATGGAGCTGCACTCTTGACCCCTGGTGGCAGGTGACAGTACCTTCATAATGGCTAAAAGTGGATGCAGGCATGTCAACACTGTGTGGAACTGGTGAAGGGCACACTCAATGGGCAGAATACCCATCTGTTGCTGATGGAGATACTGAGGGACACTTATGGCATCGCAAACGAAGATCTTTATGGCGTTTCAGTGAATGATGTAACAAGAATTGTTGGAAGTATCGGCGTCTAGTATGATTAACGCTGGTTTGAATGTGCGTGTGGAGGCAGAGGTGGGAGGCCTCAACGAGGAGGTAGTGTGTGGTGAGGGGCTGGTTAAGGATGTGGTAGTGGAGGTCCACAGGGCCGACGCCCAGGAGGAGGCCATGTGTGAGGAACGTAGCTCTCGTAAGAGAGAAGCTATAATATCAGATAGTGAGGATGTTTTGACTCCTGGACAAAGGTCTGGGAAGAAAGCATGGCATGATATGACTCATAGAGGTAAAGGTGGCTCGAAGAGTATTGAGCATGTGCGAGGGAAGGCAAAGGGGGTGTGGGGGGGGTGGGGGGTTCTCGCCTGGGTTCTAAAAGTGTTAAAGGGCCCAAAGGCAAACTCCCACTATACCCTTCAAGTGTCTTACTTTAAATGTTAATGGGTTGACATCAGCATGTAAGTGTAAGGTTTTTGAAGCTTTTTTGAGAAGATATATGCCAGACATTGTGTTCTTGCAGGAACATAATTGTAATTCATTAGGTGAGTTGTTGATCACTGTATATGTATATGAGGTGTATATGAGTTGTTCCATACGACTGAAAGGTGGTGTGGCATTGTTAATTAAAGAATCCAACCCATTTATTATGCAGAGATGTGAGGTAGGGGAGGAGGGGAGGGTGGTGCGGGTGGATGGTATGAGGGGTGGGGTTCAGGTGGGATTCGTAGGGGTGTATGGGCCTGTAGAAGAGGACATGGGCGTTAAGAATAGGTTCTTTAGGGACGTTCTTGTCTACCATTTAAGATTGATGCTAATCGTTGCAATTATAGGAGATGATTGGAACTGAGTAGCCAGACGTAAAGATGTGGAACCTAGAGGGAGGGTTTTTTTTGTTCTAAGGTGTGAATGTAGTGGATGTGGGAGGGGAGGAGGTAGGTGGGGTGATGCATATATTTTATTAAGTGTGATTATGCGGCAAGGCTTGATCGAATATACGTATCTCGAAGGGTGAGGTGGGCAGTCCATATGCATTGAATGTGAGTTTCTCTGTTCATAGAGGGGTTATGGTGGAATTAATTTGGGAGGGGTTGCCAAAGCTTTTCAGGAGTTATTGGAAAATGAATGTTGGATTATTACACAAAGGGGGTGGAAGAGAATCTTTTGCGAGTGCTTGGAAAGGGTGGTGGGCTGAAGGCAGGGGGGAGGTTGATGTCCTTAAATGGTGGGACAGGGTTGGTAAAGGGAAGGTGAAGGATTTTTATCAGAAACGGGGAAGGGAAGAGCGGCTTTTTCAATATGGGGTTTTACATTATCTTCAAGGCCAATTACAGGAATGCTATCATGGAGGGGGGGAGTGTATCCGGTGGGTGAGATCGAGTGTCTGAAACAGCTGATTAGGGACATTCAGAATCGTAATTTTGATGTGGTGCGTATTGCAGGAGGACTTAAAGAGGTCTTATGGGATGACTGACCTTCAGCTTGCTTATTGTGAGAGCAGGGGAAACGTTGCAGGGCGACGGAAATGATGAGCTTGCAGGTTCAGGAGCAAATGGTGGTGTATTGTCAGGGGCAGGTGTTTACGTCAACGGAGGGTATGGGTTGCTATGTGGATATGTGGTATGAGAGGCATGGTAAGAGTGTAGGGGTTAATTGTGAGGTGCTAGGAGAAATGGGTGAATGGGTATGTTGTAATCTAGTGCACAAGGATTGGTTGAATTTGAATGGACCTATAAGCGAGGAGGAGATTAAGAGGACAGTGGAGGGAATGAGTATGGGAAAATCGCCGGGTATTGACGATATCCCTCGTGATTTTCATATGGAAAATTGGGACTGTTTGCATGAATTTTTAGTGGTTTTATTTAATGCCATGAAAACCATGGGCAGGTTGGGGGAACAGCAGAGAAAGGGTGTGGTGGTCATGATCCCTTAAAAGGAGTCTTGTGAATATGTGCACGATTACCCATTGATTACCTTAATGTGTGGTGATTACAAGATCTTTGCTAAAGTGTTAGGAAATAGGATGAAAAGAGTTCTTGACAGAGTGTTGGATGAGGGTCAATATGGAGCGCCCGGGCATTCAATGTGTGTGGGGCAAGGGATCATACACAGGTTTATAGATGAAAGTGAGGGGGTAGTCGAGGGTGGGGTATTAGCATTAGATTGGCATGTGGCGTATGACTGTGTGGAGTGTGAGGCGTTGCGGAAGTTTATGCAATGGCAGGGGTTCAGGAGGGAAATTGTCAGTTGGGCTAAGGAACGAGGCTTGCGGCAGGGATGCCCTGTGTCGCAGTTTCTATTTGCGTTGCTCCAGGACCCATTTTATAGGACTGTGCGATGGGGTATAAGGGATGGCATGATGAGGGATGGGGTGTCTGTAGAACCGGGGATCGTGGGTTACGTAGATGATACCATGGTCCTATTCAAGAGGTCTGAGGACTTAAGTAAGGTGGGTGAGTTGGTGGAGAGATTTGGAGTTGCAACGGGGATGAAAATTAATAGGGAGAAGTCTATGCTTTATGCTTATGAGGGTGGGGAACAGAGTGGGTGGGGCTTTTGAGCAGGGGGAAGGTTGGCCCCTAGTGAGTCAAATTACGATGTGTGGGATTGTTCACATGGGAAATCTTCAGGAGGCATGGGAGGTGAATTCGAAAGGGGCTGTGGATATGGTTTTGGATACATTGGCGGGATTACATGCAGGGGATTTGATGCTACACCAGCGTGCCATTGTAGTGATTGTGATATTGCATGGTAAGCTATGGCATATGGCCGGTATATATGCCTTGGAAACATGTGATGAGAAGCGTCTGTTGAAGCATGTGTATCGATATATTTGGGGTTCGGGCTGTGACTGGTTGTCGAGAGATGTTGTGTGCCTACCGGTAGGCCAGGGAGGGCTGGGGTTAATGGCGTTGCATCAAAGGTTGTTGGGTATGTACGTTAAACAGTTATTTGAGGGAGAGGAGGGCTACAGGCACAGGCTTGGCATGGGTGAGGCGGGATTTTGGGCGTTGGGTGAGGGGTAGGGATCCTCAGGTGTGTGAGGGAATGTTGAGGTTATTGATACTTGCAAAGGACCCACACAGGGTCAAGATAGGAAGACTGGCTCAAGTGGGTGGTGGGGAGGTGGTTACTAGGGTTGAAGGTATATATCCTATGTATGCATGGAGTGACATATGGGGGCGCTTGAAAGGGTTACAACTGAAGGCTGAGGTGAGGGATGTAATGGTCAAATTTCTCCACAATATGTTGCCATCTGGGGAAGTGTTGGGTAATAGGTGTGTGCAGGAGGGTAGGGAGTGTTGTGTGTGTGTGGGTATATCGATACCGTTTATCAAGCAGTATATTTTTGTGTGAGGTTGGAATCGGCGAGGGAGTGGTTTGGCAGGGTTTTACGTATGGTAGGTGGGGATGGGATTAGTGTTTTAAGGGCCTTAAGCTTAGATTGGAGGGGTGACGGTGCAGAATGCAGTGGGTTATCTTGTCACAGATTTTGTGTATACTTCGTGGATTTTAAGACGTGCATCGGTAAGGGAGCTCATCAGGGAGTTGGCAGTGATATTTTATGGGACGCAATGGCGGAATAAGAACATCACTGGGGAAAGATGGTATTCTAGATTTTCGGAGGGATATCGTAGCTTTAGTGTCAGGGACTTATGGGCATTACAGTCTTAAGGGGCAATAATGGAACTGGATTCTTGAGAAGTGAGTGGGCATGAGTGGTGCGTTTGGAGCAAGAAGGTGTAATGTGAGGAGGTGTGAAGTGAGTGTCTCTGGTGTAAAGGATCATTTCACATAATGTGTTAATTGGGAATGGAAGTGTAGACCTGGTTGTGGGTAATTGATGAATAGGGCTCCCTTTTAAATATGTATGTTTTCTTGTATTTTTATACAAACGTTAGCCTCTTATGTGGTAGCATGTTAGTGTATTGTACCTTGTAGTAGGCTGTACAAGTCACTATACTTCTAAGATGGAATTACAAATGTATTGTGACTATATTTTTGTCACGAGGGTAAGCATTTACCCCATGATTAGTTTATTGAGTGACGTTGTCATAATTACTGTTTTATGTAGGTGTGCACTCCAGGCATTTGTGGAGTACGGTATATCATTATGGATGGGGGGGAGGGGGTCCCATGGTTGGTTCTCCCCAAGGGTGGACCAGGTGTTGGTGTTGGTGACGATGGTGTCTGCATTGTCTTTTGTACATTATTTTGTGTGGGTGCTGGCAATAAGTACATAAAGCGTGTTTGGTGTATATGGATTATAGCTAGGGTATGGATTCGACACAATAGAGTGTGGCATGAGTAATGAATGGGTCAGGGCACAGTCAAATGTGTGTCCAGGCACTAAGAGGTACAGGCATTTTGTTACATCTCCATGTTTGTATTGAATACCAATGTTATGGCTAGAAAGCCTTGTTTCTGATCCTACACATATATGCTCTAGGTTGAGCTACATGATTATTTAGGATCTATTGTGGTGGGGGAGGTAGAGGTATACGATTTAATATAACATGTCTTTTTGTGTATTTTTGTGGTAAGATGACATATTGGGCCAAAAACCCTTACTTGGTGTTTACTTTTGTATGAATTATAAACATGCGAGGCGGCTTGGAGTGTATATAGCGACTGTGAGACGGCCGTACAGTTTACACATACTATGATTATGAACTCTTTATTGTATACCTCCTTGATTAGGGATTGTGTTTTTTTCTATCTTTATTCATTATGTTGTAATATAATCTTTTAAATATAAAAAAATTCTCAAACCACGTATCAGCAAAACTACTCATTCCGCCCATTGTATCCAACCTTGCTCCATTATATACCCTCCCACATCCATATGTACATCCAACTACATCATGGCCATTATCCTCTGCCATTGTCTTAGTCTCCTTAACACATATGCCGATGGCTCATCCCCCCCATAAAACATCCTCCAAGCCACCCATCACTCTCTCACCATCAAACCTTTCATTCTGCAAATGCAGCAATCTCGTTTTTATTCCTCCTATCTCATCCACAGGATATATCTCACCAATGCCCTCATAACACTTTTCAGATGCCCTTCCAGATACCTCTGCAACCTATATTTCCATTGACTTACCTCCCTATCCTTCTTCACATAAAAGTCACATATTCCAGGCTTAGCATACTCCTCCCACCATCCTAGGATATCGCCTCCCCTTCTCCCATTAGACCACGTTTGCGTCCACCACTGGACAAAACTATCACCTTCCTCCCTTCCCCCTAACAAACTCACATTAAGTTTCCCGTAACCTGGGTAACGCCTCGGTAATCCACCCAACCCCACATCCACCACCAACCCCCTATGATATGAAATCATGACATCCATAACTTCCGTTTTAGCAACCATTATCCCCGGTGAGACATATATACGGTCCAATCGTGCCGCATAACCCACACTAACATATGTGCTCTCCACCTTCCACCCCTCCCCCCACTACATCCACCAATCCTGCTCCCCCTAAAACTTCCCTCAAAACCCCTAAAACACACCCAGCACCCCTCGGTTCAACATCTTTTCTATGAATCACACTATTCCAATCCCCTCCTAACAAAGCATGCACATGCAACCCCCGCATATGATATATTAAGGTACCCCTAACAAACTCCTCTTTTACGTGCCTATTACTATCTGCAGGCATATATACAATCACAAAACGCACCCTCTCTCCACCCCATGTCCCGTCCACCCTCACTACTCACCCGTCTTCCCCCTTCTTTCCAATGTAAATTCCAAAAGGACTGGCCATCGATATTAAAACAACTGCACCTCCCTAATGCTTCTCTGTATACCCTGCAAATACATGATACCCATCCACTAGCAATTCTCGTCCATACTTATAATTATGCTCCTGTAGAAATATAACCTCAATGTTGTATCTCCTGAAAAATTCATTAAACCATTTGCGGTATACATCCGCCCTTAAGCAATTCACATTTAATGTTAAACGCTTAAAAATGCTATTGGGGGCTTTTCGGCCTTAGACCTTGATTTTCCTTATGCCTTTGCTCGCTATACTTATCACTATCCCTTTTTCTAGCCTCACCTTTCCCCTGCCCTTCCCCTCCCCATGACTTTTCTTGACACTATCACCAATGTTTTTTTACCCGGTCTCTGGGCCGGTGTTAGAACATCATCACTGTCAGATGTACCAGCCTTTCTTACGAGATTCACCTGTTATTTGCACATCCTCATCGAGACCCTCCTCTCTGTGCACCTCAACCTCCATCTCACATACCCTCAGTGACATCTCGTCTGCTACCCTCATTACCTGCTTCACATATTCTGCCCTCTTCCACAGGTTCTCCATCCTTTACATTATGCCGACTTCCTTGCTCATTATGATCATCCTGGAATCCTTGTAACACAAAGTTTATTGCATCCAACACACCATTACCCAGTTCCTCTGGACCCCCCTCGTCCTCCATTCTCATGACTTCAATGACCTGTGTAACCTCCGGTAAAGTTACACACTCCTCTAAATGACCCTCCACCATATCACTCCATATCTTTCAATCCTCAGAATTCCATTCTGGAGTCTGATGCATCACCTCACTATCCCTCTCCACTCCCTTCCCTGCACCGTGATTCTCAGGTACTGATCGTTTAGGGCACTGTGCAGCCATATGTTCATAGGCCCCACACAGTCTACATGTAAGTCTCTGTCCCGCATATGTAACACATATCTGCGTCCTGAAATCACTCAACACCACATAAGACAGTATGGATCTTCGCAGAGTCATCTTAAAGGTAAAAGTGCCCTCGTGTACACCAGCATACATACCCTCATTCCATCGTCCCATTGTTGCTAGATGTATAACACCATGCACATCAAACGCCGCTCGTATATCCTCCTCATCAACCTCAAAAGGCACATTCCTTAACTTTACCCAAGTGTAGTACTTGAATACATCCCACATCCGTGCCTCCAAACCTGGATTAATAATCTTGCACACTTCCTGGTACTCCACCTTCTTGTCGTAGATCTCCACCGCCACAAACTTCACAAAAATTTTCGACGAGCTGTTTAATGCAATGCCATGCAGGTCTTCATTGTTGATGCCATAGGCGTCGTGCAAGATGGCAGGCAACAGAATCGATGTGTTCGAGTTCTACACTGCACTTTTCAAGATCTCAATGCACACAGTGTTGATTCTCCTCCTTGTGGCTTGCGCCATCTTGGGAAAATCACTTAGAGCTACCAACTGGTGCGAGTGCTGTTGCTGACGTCCGACCTCCACCAAGGGTGATCGACTTGTGTGTAACGTTGCTGGAGGTGTCTCAGGTTATTGAGACAGTGAGAATGGAGGACGAGGTGAGTTAAGAGGATTTGGGTAATGGAGTGTCAGCAGCATTACACTCTGTGTTACAAGGCTACTGGCTGATCATAATGAGGAAGGTCTCTG
Source organism: Cherax quadricarinatus (assembly GCF_038502225.1). NCBI lineage: Eukaryota > Metazoa > Arthropoda > Malacostraca > Decapoda > Parastacidae > Cherax > Cherax quadricarinatus. The sequence continues at coordinate 37,928,874 of NC_091296.1, read as the reverse complement.
AGTATGGTAAAGAATGGGGAATCCATGGAGGGCAGGGTTCATGGGGTGGGTAATGAGGGTAGCAGGGAAGAGCAACCTCCAAGGGCTTGTGAGGCTGAGGTTGAGGTACACAGAGAGGAAGGTGATGAGGACATGCAAGTAGTTGGTGCATCATGTAAGAGAGAGGCTGGTGCTTCTGATAGTAATGATGTCCTTACACCAACAGAGAGACCTGATAAGAAACCCTTGGTAGAAGTGTGAAGAAAAGTATCGGGGGGGGGGAGCATGGGAAAGGTGAGGCTAGGAAAGGGAATAGTGATAAGAATAGTGGGCGAAGCATAAAGAAACACAAGGACACAGGATAATAGGCCCTTAGGCCATTGTGAATGGCCTAAGGGCCGATGTAAAGAACAGATGGTTTAGTGAATTTTTGAGGAGATATAGTATAGAGGTAGTACTCCTACAGGAGCATAATTTTAAGTATGGATGAGATTTGTTGGTTGATGGGTGTCATGTATATGCTGGGTATATGGGGAAGATGAAGGGAGGTGCATCTGCATTAATGGCGAAGGTCAGTCCCTTTTGAATGTTACATTGGGAAGAAGGGGGAGATGGGAGAGTAGTGAGCGTGGATGGGATATAGGGTGGGGTATGAGTGTGTTTCGTGAGTGTATATATGCCAGTGGATAGTAATAGACGTGTAAAAGAGGATTTTGCTCGGGGCACCTTATTGTATCTGACTTAATATATCTTATGAAGGGGTTGTCTGTTTATTCTTTGTTAGGAGGAGATTGGAATAGTGTGATTCATAGGAAAGATGTGGAGCCGATGGGTGCAGGGTGTGTGTGTTAAGGGTTTCCCCGGATGTTTTAGGGAGTGCTGGATTGGTGGTGTAGTGATGGGGAAGAGGTGGACAATGGAGCATACCTATGTGCGTAGGGGATATGCGGGATGATTAGATCATATTTATGCCTCTCCAGGGATATCGATTGCTAAAACCAAGGTTATGGATGTCGTGTTTTCAGATCATAGAGGGGTGGTGGCGGATGTGGGGTGGGATGGTTTACCAAGGCATTATCCAAGTTATTGGAAACTTAGTGTGAGCTTGTTAGAGGGGTCAGTGGAGGTGATAGTTTTGTTGAGTGGTGGACGAATGAGTTGGCTCATGGGAGGAAGGGGGGGTGATATACTCTGATGGTGGGAGGAGTATGCTAAGCCTGGAATACGTGGTTTTTATATGAGGAAGGGAAGGGAGGTAAGTCGATGGAAATATGGGTTGCAGAGGTATTTGGAAAGGCAGTTGTTTAAGTGTTATGAGGGTGTTGGAGAGGTATATCCGGTGGACGTGATTGAAGGAATAAAAGCGTAATTGTTGGAAATGCAGAATGCAAGGTTTAATGATGAGAGGGTGAGAGGGGGATTGGAGGATGTTTCATGGGGGGATAAACCATTGGCATGTGTATTGAACTGCTTAAGGCAATGGCAAAGGATAATGACCATGATGAAGTTGGATGTACATAAAAATGTGGGAGGGTATAAGATGGGACAAAGGTTAGTTACAACATACGGTATGAGTGGTTTTGTTGATAAGTGGTTTGATATTTATATGAGATGGGGAGAAAGCAAGATGGAGGATCAGACGATATTAGAGGAAGGTATGCAGAGAACCTTGTGGTCGGAAGATAGGGCAGTAATAGAGGAGTCCATAGATGAAGAGGAAGTGTGGATGGTATTAAAGGGAATGAGTGTAGGAAAAACACCAGGGATCGATGAAATACCAAATGATATTTATTTGAAAAAATGGGATGTCATGAAGGAATTCTTGGTGCAATTGTTGAACGAGATGAAGGTTACGGGATGTATGAGTATAACGCAAAGAACAGGGGTCATTGTCCTGGTACTGAAGGGGAGGTACAGAGTAGCATACAGGATTATAGAGTATTGTCATTAATGTGCAGGGATTATAAATTGTTTGCTAAAGTTTTAGGTAATAGGTTGCATAGTGTTATAGGGGAGGTTATTGATGAGGGGCAAAAGGGTGTGCCAGGCCGAGCAATGCATAGTGGACATGGGAAGATAAAGGATTATATAGAGGGACATAGGATGGGTAGAGGAGGTGTACTTACTTTGGATTGGAAGGCAGCCTATGACTGTGTAGAGAGAGAGTCCTTATGGATGATTATAAGGAGAAGGGGTTTTTGAGAGGAGGTTGTGAAGTGGGCAGAAACATTATACAGAGATGCGAGTATCCGAGAGCAAATAAATGGTAGGGTGGGGATGATAGTTAGTATGGAAGTATGGATCAGGATTTAGGCAGCGATGCACTATGTCCTAGATCCTGTTTGCATGTCTGCAAGATCCTTTATATAGGATGATAAATGTAGGGGTGGGTGAGGGGGTATGGAATAGAGGTTTGATGGGTATAGTAGGATATGTTGATGATATGATAGTCTTAGTGGGAGGAGAGGAGGGGTTAAAGAGTGTTGGCAGAATCATAGATATATTTAGTGGAACGACAGGTTTATGTGTTAATGGTGTAAAGTCGAAATTACTTGAGGTGGGTATTTGAGTGGGGGGGGGGAATGGGGAATAGGTATGGCTGGAAGGTGGTAGAATAGGTGAAAATTTGTGGAGTGATATATAGGGGGGATGCAAAGGGGGCTAGAGAGGCTAATTCTGAAAGGGTAGTGCAAGGGGTGTTACATAGGTTGAGATGAATAAGATCAAGTGGTTTGACGTTACATCAGAGGGTCATTGTGGTTAACACACTCATATATACTAAGCTGTGGAATGTGGCGGTGTATCCTTTGCTGCCGGAAGATTGCGTAGGAAAGTCCTGAGGTTTGTTTGGGAATATGGTTGTCATTGGTTATGACAGACTGTTGTGATGAATTCGATAGTGATAGGAGATTTGGGGTTAATTCATTTGGAGAGGAAGCTGAAGAGTATGTATGTGAAGCATTGCTATCTTAGGTTGGGTGGGAAACTAGGCGTTAGGGTGGGGGTCGTGATGGCTGATGTGGGGTGGTGGTCATGATGGCTGATGTGGGGTGGTGGTTGTGATGGCTGATGTGGGGTGGTGGTCATGATGGCTGATGTGGGGTGGTGGTCATGATGGCTGATGTGGGGTAGTGGTTGTGATGGCTGATGTGGGATGGTGGTCGTGATGGCTGAAGTGGGGTGGTGGTTGTGATGGCTGATGTGGGGTGGTGGTCGTGATGGCTGGTGTGGGGTGGTGGTCGTGATGGCTGGTGTGGGGTGGTGGTGGTGAGGGGGTTGGAATTTACAGGAGTGCATGGATATGTTGAGGTACTTATTACAGGTTAGGGTTCTGGGAAATGTGCAGGCATGTGTGTTGGGAAGGTTTGGAATGAGTAATGAGGTGGTGGAAGGGGAGAGTGTTTCTGATGTATGATTGGAAATGTATATGGGGGGGCATTCCCTAAATTAAGGTTGTAGTAGAGGGTGAATGAAACATCGTATTGTTTTCTACATGGGATTTTGCCTACTAAAGTTAGATTGTATAAGATGCAAATTTTGCAGTCCCAAAGTTGTGCATTTGGGGGGGGGGGAGGAAACAGCTTACCATGTGATGTATTTCTGTGTGAATATAGAGGAAGTCTGTATCTCGTTTTACAGAGTCTTGGGTATGGTAGGTGGGAGTAGGCCAGTGGGGCAAAGGGCATTGAGTTTAGATACAGAGGGAATGGGGATATGGAAAATTTTACAAGGGGGGTTACCTGTATGTACCTCAACATTATATGCATACAAGTAATCTCATTGGGAGACAACAACTATATTGTTTACCGTAGTCACCCCGTGTAGACATGTGAGAAAACTTAGCCACCTCTGGTCACTGCAGGTGGTCCCTTCGACCTCACAATCTTGTCCATATCTATCCGAGACCAGTATAAATTGGATAGCACCCACAAGTATGGCGCTACTAATTAATTGTGGACTGTATAGATTATATTAGTTTAACTGAATGAAGGGGGGGGGTTACACATGGATATATCTGTGGAAATTTATTTGGTCCCTAAAGTTCCACAGGACAGATCCGGCATGGCCGTAATGGAACGGCTGAGCTGGGTGGCCCTTAAACTCACCCAAACAAAAAGTGTTCTCCCCGAACATAAACACATTTCTCTCCCCGGGTTGGCGATTGATGGTAGGCACTTATTTATTTACAGATTTACCCTTCAGGGAAGGAGTAGGTAGTTTTACTGTTAGTATATTAATATTAGGTTTACTAAGGCAACTGTAGATAATAATAATGTTTACCTGGAGTTTACCTGGAGAGAGTTTCGGGGGTCAACGCCCCCGCGGCCCGGTCTGTGACCAGGCCTCCTGGTGGATCAGCGCCTGATCAACCAGGCTGTTGCTGCTGGCTGCACGCAAACCAACGTACGAGCCACAGCCCGGCTGATCAGGAACTGACTTTAGGTGCTTGTCCAATGCCAGCTTGAAGACTGCCAGGGGTCTGTTGGTAATCCCCCTTATGTGTGCTGGGAGGCAGTTGAACAGTCTCGGGCCCCTGACACTTATTGTATGGTCTCTTATCGTGCTAGTGACACCCCTGCTTTTCATTGGGGGGATGGTGCATCGTCTGCCAAGTCTTTTGCTTTCGTAGTGAGTGATTTTCGTGTGCAAGTTCGGTACTAGTCCCTCTAGGATTTTCCAGGTGTATATAATCATGTATCTCTCCCGCCTGCGTTCCAGGGAATACAGGTTTAGGAACCTCAAGCGCTCCCAGTAATTGAGGTGTTTTATCTCCGTTATGCGTGCCGTGAAAGTTCTCTGTACATTTTCTAGGTCGGCAATTTCACCTGCCTTGAAAGGTGCTGTTAGAGTGCAGCAATATTCCAGCCTAGATAGAACAAGTGACCTGAAGAGTGTCATCATGGGCTTGGCCTCCCTAGTTTTGAAGGTTCTCATTATCCATCCTGTCATTTTTCTAGCAGATGCGATTGATACAATGTTATGGTCCTTGAAGGTGAGATCCTCCGACATAATCACTCCCAGGTCTTTGACGTTGGTGTTTCGCTCTATTTCGTGGCCAGAATTTGTTTTGTACTCTGATGAAGATTTAATTTCCTCATGTTTACCATATCTGAGTAATTGAAATTTCTCATCGTTGAACTTCATATTGTTTTCTGCAGCCCACTGAAAGATTTGGTTGATGTCCGCCTGGAGCCTTGCAGTGTCTGCAATGGAAGACACTGTCATGCAGATTCGGGTGTCATCTGCAAAGGAAGACACGGTGCTGTGGCTGACATCCTTGTCTATGTCGGATATGAGGATGAGGAACAAGATGGGAGCTAGTACTGTGCCTTGTGGAACAGAGTTTTTCACCGTAGCTGCCTCGGACTTTACTCTGTTGACGACTACTCTCTGTGTTCTGTTAGTGAGGAAATTATAGATCCATCGACCGACTTTTCCTGTTATTCCTTTAGCGCGCATTTTGTGCGCTATTACACCATGGTCACACTTGTCGAAGGCTTTTGCAAAGTCTGTATATATTACATCTGCATTCTTTTTGTCTTCTAGTGCATTTAGGACCTTGTCGTAGTGATCCAGTAGTTGAGACAGACAGGAGCGACCTGTTCTAAACCCATGTTGCCCTGGGTTGTGTAACTGATGGGTTTCTAGATGGGTGGTGATCTTGCTTCTTAGGACCCTTTCAAAGATTTTTATGATATGGGATGTTAGTGCTATTGGTCTGTAGTTCTTTGCTGTTGCTTTACTGCCCCCTTTGTGGAGTGGGGCTATGTCTGTTGTTTTTAGTAACTGAGGGACGACCCCCGTGTCCATGCTCCCTCTCCATAGGATGGAAAAGGCTCGTGATAGGGGCTTCTTGCAGTTCTTGATGAACACAGAGTTCCATGAGTCTGGCCCTGGGGCAGAGTGCATGGGCATGTCATTTATCGCCTGTTCGAAGTCATTTGGCGTCAGGATAACATCGGATAGGCTTGTGTTAATCAAATTTTGTGGCTCTCTCATAAAAAATTCATTTTGATCTTCGACTCTCAGTCTGGTTAGCGGCTTGCTAAAAACTGAGTCATATTGGGACTTGAGTAGCTCACTCATTTCCTTGCTGTCATCTGTGTAGGACCCATCTTGTTTAAGTAGAAGCCCAATACTGGGCGTTGTTCTCGATTTTGATTTGGCATAGGAGAAGAAATACTTTGGGTTTCTTTCGATTTCATTTATAGCTTTTAGTTCTTCCCGCGATTCCTGACTCCTAAAGGATTCTTTTAGCTTAAGTTCGATGCTTGCTATTTCTCTGACCAGTGTCTCCCTGCGCATTTCAGATATATTGACCTCTTTTAGCCGCTCTGTTATTCTTTTCCGTCGCCTGTAAAGGGAGCGCCTGTCTCTTTCTATTTTACATCTACTCCTCCTTTTTCTTAGAGGAATAAGCCTTGTGCATACATCGAGTGCCACCGAGTTAATCTGTTCTAGGCATAAGTTTGGGTCTGTGTTGCTTAGTATATCTTCCCAGCTTATATCGGTTAGGACTTGGTTTACTTGGTCCCACTTTATGTTTTTGTTATTGAAGTTGAATTTGGTGAATGCTCCCTCGTGACTAGTCTCATTTTGTCGGTCTGGGGCTCCTCGCATACATGTCTGAACCTCAATTATGTTGTGATCTGAGTATATTGTTTTTGATATGGTGACATTTCTTATCAGATCATCATTGTTAGTGAATATGAGGTCTAGTGTATTCTCCAGTCTAGTAGGATCTATTATTTGCTGGTTTAAATTGAATTTTGTGCAGAGATTTAAAAGCTCGTATGAGTGTGAGTTTTCATCAGAGCTGCCTCCTGGTGTTATTACTGCAACAATATTATTTGCTATATTCCTCCATTTTAGGTGCCTTAAGTTGAAATCCCCCAGGAGCAAGATGTTGGGTGCAGGAGCTGGAAGATTTTCCAGACAGTGGTCAATTTTTAACAGCTGTTCCTGGAATTGCTGGGATGTTGCATCCGGAGGCTTGTAGACTACCACAATGACTAGGTTTTGGTTCTCGACCTTTACTGCTAAAACTTCCACTACGTCATTTGAGGCATTAAGCAGTTCTGTGCAAACAAGTGACTCTGCAATGTACAGGCCAACCCCCCCTCCTTTTGCCTGTTCACTCTGTCACATCTGTATAGGTTGTAACCTGGGATCCATATTTCATTGTCCAAGTGATCCTTTATGTGGGTCTCAGTGAAAGCCGCGAACATTGCCTTTGCCTCTGCAAGCAGTCCACGGATGAAAGGTATTTTGTTGTTTGTTGCTGGCTTTAGACCCTGTATATTTGCAAAGAAGAATGTTATCGGACTGGTGGTATTGTTGGTACTGGGGGGGGATTTTTTTTCCGGCATTAGTATCTGTATCTGTTGGTTTGGAGTGGAGGCCATCGACTGTGGTTCCACTCCAGGAATGACTGGATTTGGTGTACGATTTCTGCCATTTCCTGCCAGTTTTTTTTTCTTCCTGGCACTAAAAAACCTCTCCCTCTTGAGTGGCTGTGGCTACCCAGGTTTTCCCATGGCCTGGATGTTTTGTATCTTTTTGTCCCCTTTAGATGGTATGCCTGGCAATTTAAGTTATAGCACAGTCTTTCCTGTACTGAAGAGGTACACATTTCAGGGTGAAAAAGCTTACAGGAAGGGAGTTTGCATTTTCCTGTTGTCATATGGGCATGGCATTTTCTAGGGTGGTCATAGTTGCACGTCCCATCTGTTTTTCCAGATTTCCCATGCCAGCAGATACCAAGTGCATAGTATGTGCACAGGCTTGGTTTCCGCTTGCCTTGGGTTTCTGTGACTGTATTCCCTGTTGGTGCATGTTTCCCTGTCTTACTTCTATCCTCCCTAGCACCAACAATGGAGCTCCCACCAGTTGTTTTTGGTAATTTATCCTCACTATTGCTATTGGAGTCCTCTTGTTTGCTATTTCCTGCGGTATTTCTAGTTTGCAATATTGGTTTTATCTTATCTTTGACTACACTTGTTTCCCTACTATGGCTCCTGTCCCCTATGAGGTCATTTATATGTATTCCTTCCTGCGTATAATTCCCGACTACCTGGACAAAATCTCCAGCTTCACCATTACTGTCTCCCAGGACAGTATCTCCAGCTTCACCATTTCTGTCTCCCAGGACAGCACCTCCAGCTTCACCATTACTGTCTCCCAGGACAGCACCTCCAGCTTTACTATTACTGTCTCCCAGGACATCACCTCCAGCCTTACAGTTTGTGACTACATGGCCAGTATCAAGGGCAGTACCATTCAGCCCAGACTTTTTATGTTCCCATCTGTTGTAGAAAGCTTCCAGGTTTTCTATGAAAGCAGCTTTGATGTTGTCCTCTTTTAATACCCTTGTGATTTTAGTCCACAGATTTTCCTCATTTGGGCATACCCAGAAACACTTCTCTGTTTTAATACTGCTTGTAGCTAGTTCTGGGATATCTGCACAAGGGGCGTGACACCAATTTCCACAAAAATGTAGACCTAAGATCTTAAGATAGGTAGTAATAGGCCGATAATGTAGGCAAACACTAGGATAAGTTAAGTAAAAGGACACAAGTGCAACTAATGTGACATTTATTGTGGCAACGTTTCGCTCTCCAGGAGCTTTATCAAGCCATGTTGAGGAGAGTGATGCCGCATGGTTTTGGATTTATGCCCTTTATCCTGAATTATTACATCCAACACCGAAAAGGCTACCTCAGCTAGGCCATCATTATTGCCATTAGCTGCAACCTTAACATCAGTCACTGTAGTGTCAGGGTTATTAACATTATCATTATTGTCACCATTATTATAAGAATTACATACAACCCTGCACATAACTGTATGGTGCCTTCCCTTGCTGCATTGATAGCAACTGTTCAATTTGGTATGACAATCCTTTACATTATGATTTTCCCTACCCTGCAGCGCTGTATAGCCCTTGTGGCTTAGCGCTTCTTTTTTATTATAATAATAATAATACATTATGATTGTCTAGATGTCTGATAAATCTGTCAAGTTCTTTCATTCTTTCCACTTTAATATCCCATGAATTATAGGCATTACAATTTTTAGTGAAATGAGTACCCTGGCAGAAGAGACAGTCTCTCTTTTCCTTGCCTGACCTCTTATTAACTGGGTTACCCTTACTGAGGTACTTATTCCTCTTACCTTGATGTGAGGAACCACTATTACTGATTCCTGTCACTTGATATGTGCCTATTTAACTCTTAATTATGATTATTACCACTGGGATTATTTTTCCCTTTTGAGACTTGACAGATACTTCAGAGTCATTATGTGTTAAACCCTTAGAACTGTTTGGCTGACTGGTCTGCAACTGAACAATTAATTCTTGCCGACCTAGTCTGATTTCCTCCAGACCGTACTCTGGAGGTTTTGGCAAACACATCCTTTCTATTAATAGGTTGATCAACTGCCTGGCTTACACCCTTTAATTTATTCAAAGCCTTACTTTTACAAGACAGTTTTTCTTCCAATTCGTAATGTTGATTAATTAAAACTTTCATTTCCATTCCATCTGCACAATTCTCCATCAGATCTCTTTCACAGCCTTTAAACCACAATTTGTACCGCTCAGATCTACTCTCTAAAGATTTTAGATTAGATTTTGCCACCGAAGTGGCTAGTTTATTGTGCACCCCATATCCATCCTGTGGACGGTAGCGCGAGAGCATATGGATACACAAAAGGCCTAGGAACTAGGCCCCAAAGGGTTAACAGGAATACATATGGATTTATATCTACATATCTATAGTTCACTTATCTGTTACAAGCAAATTTAGGAAATTCGCTTAGTATATCTGGTATCTTATTTTCATTAATAAGATATCTTGACATGTCACATAGGTTATTATGCTGTCTGTCTCTGTATTCCTCAATAAGTGGACAATTAAGCACATAGTGTTCAAGAGAGTGACCATATGCCTGATCACATAATTTACATTTAGTTTGATCATCATCTGTGTGTCTCCCAAACTGCCAGAAGTACTTGTAACCAAGCCTAAGCCTGGCCACTACAACATCAGTCAGTCTGTTCACATTGCAAGTTGCTCCATAAACATACTTATCTACGTTCATGTTATCATAGTGGGTTATAGATTCAAATTCAAATTCAAATTCAAAGTTTATTCTCTATAAGGATTACAATGCTGAGTTTACAGAAATTTGGTTAATGTGTGGTTTACATGTAGTAAAATTGTGATTACAGAGTGTACCACTAGAACGCTTAGCATGGCTAGGCATTTCGGGCATACTTAGTTTTATTCTTAATTGTAAAATATTACACATTATGAGGTAAGTTGGTATTATGGCTAAGTGACTAAATACTAATTTGTGAGTTTAGCAATGTGAATGCTTTTGTTTTGGCACAGTACATAGTTTCAGTATTGGAGTATCACAGGATTCATTATTTTAAGATTGAGATTAATATTTCTGTTTATGGTCAAATGAGTGAGTGAGTGTAAGTGTGAACCACCAGGTGGTATTCGTGTAGTTAGTTGACGGGGTGTATCAGGGAGATAAGATGTTTTCTAATGGTAGTTTTGAAGGTGATGAATGTGTCTGCAGTTCTAGAGTTCTCAGGTAGGGTATTCCAGATTTTAGGGCCTTTGACATACATTGAATTTTTGTAAAGGTTTAGTCGGACACGGGGAATGTCGTAGAGATGTTTGAGTCTGGTGTTATGCCTGTGGGTTCTGTCACAACTATCAAGAAAGCGTTTTAGGTCGAGGTTGATATTAGAGTTTAAGGCCCTGTAGATGTAGATTGCACAGTAGTAAGTGTGGATGTACTGAACTGGGAGTAAGTTTAGGTCTATGAAGAGTGGGGGGGGTGTGTTGCCAGGGATGGGATTTAGTGATTATTCTTACTGCAGCTTTTTGTTGGGTTATTATTGGCTTTAGGTGTGTTGCTGCAGTTGATCCCCAAGCACAAATAGGTGAGGTATGGATAAATAAGTGAGTGGTGTAGTGTGAGAAGGGCATTTTGCGGCACGTAGTATAGTATCTTGGAGAGGATCCCAACCGTTTGGGATACTTTTTTGGTTATATGCTGGATATGGGTGCTGAAATTCAGGTTGTTGTCAAGGTATAAGCCTAGGAATTTTCCCTCATTATTTCTGGTAATTAGAGTGTTGTCAATCTTAATGTTAATTTGTGCATCTCCTGCTCTGCTACCAAACATAATATAGTAGGTTTTGTCAGTGTTAAGCGTAAGTTTATTGGCTGTCATCCAAGTCGATATTTTAATCAGCTCCTCATTCACAATGGTGTTGAGGGTGGCAAGATTAGGGTGAGAGATGACATAAGTCGTGTCATCAGCAAAGAGAATGGGTTTCAGGTGTTGGGATACGTTTGGAAGGTCATTGATGTATATGAGGAAGAGCAGGGGACCAAGGACACTTCCCTGCGGAACTCCAGTATCAAGTGGCCGTGGTGCTGATGCTGTGTCTTTAATGGTGACGTACTGATACCTATTAGTAATGTAAGATTTGAAATAAGCAAGCGCATGGCCTCTTATACCGTAATGATCAAGTTTGTGGAGTAGGATGTCGTGGTCTACTGTGCCAAAAGCTTTTCTTAGGTCAATAAAAATTCCTAGTGGATATTCCTTATTTTCCAATGCTGTGTAAAGCAGATCTGGCATTTTTATGATTGCATCATTAGTGCTTTTATTTTTCCTGAATCCAATTTGGCAGGGGTTGAGTATGTTTTGAGCCATTATAAATGAATACAGTCTCCTGTGCACGAGTTTCTCAAAAATTTTGGATAGCAATGGTAAGTTAGATATTGGCCTATAGTTGTTTAAGTCTGTAGGGTCACCACCTTTATGTATTGGTGTAACCCTTGCCATCTTGAGTAGTTTCGGGAAGGTGCTAGTCTCTTGTGACTTATTAAAAAGTAATGAAATAGCATACGAAAGGACATGGGCCGCTCGCTTGTACAGTAATGGTGGGACATGAGACAGATTCCCCGAGTTATTTTTAAGTGACTTTATAATCTTAATGACTTCCGTGGGCTCAGTTGGTGCAAGATAGAAGGAATTAGGGAAATTCCCATCTAGGTAGTCCTCGGCATGGGCATTGGTATGTGGGATTTTACTGGCGAGATTAGATCCTATGTTTGAGAAGAAGTCGTTTATCTTGTTAGCTGTGTCAGTGGGATGTAGTGGTGTTTCATTAGGTTTTTCTCAGTTTGTGGGTCCCTAGAATCTGAGAGAGTGTTTTCCAGGTCTTTTTTATATCTCCTCTAGTGTCTGTGAATCTACTGGAGTAGTATAGTTGTTTGGCTTTCTTTATTACTTTGGAGAGAGCTGATGAATAGTGTTTAAGAGTATCTTTGTGTATTAAGCCCTGTCTATATTGCTTTTCATATTGGTGTTTCTTGTCAATGGATTTCAGAATGGTGCTGGTTAGCCATGGGCAACCAAGCCGTTTGTTTGTGATCTGTTTCGTTTTTAAAGGACAATGTTTGTTGTATAGTCTAAGTAATTTGTTAAGAAAAATGTCTGTCCAGTCATCAATACCATTGGCCTTGGAGAATTCTGTAGGCCAATCAACAGTCTCTAAGTCAGCTGTGAACTTCCTTACTGAGGCCTCGTCATGGAGTCTAAATGAGACTTTGTTGTAGATCTACTCAGGCTTCTAACTGCATTCCTATAACAATCATTTTCATTATTTACTTCTCTCCTAATATTATTCCTAATGCTAGACACAGTTATACCAAAGTTATATTCTACATTCTCCTTCTGGGTACTCTTCTTGGCTAACATATCAACTTTATCATGAAGGAGTAATCCAATGTGTGATAGGATCCATAGCAATTGTACATTAATTCCTTTGTCCCTAATTTTTGAGTATCTATACCTGGCTTCCCCAATGAGCATGTTGTAGGAGTCATTATATGAGTCAAGAGCCTTCAATGATGACATAGAATCAGTAATGATGATAGAGTCAAGCTCAGTGTCATAGGTTAGCTTTAGCGCCATTAGGATTGCAAACAATTCAGTTTGCAGTGTAGACGCCCAGTTGTTAATTCTTATGCCTAACTCAACAAATTTATTATCGTTCTTAACTAGGGAGGTGGCAACAAGAGCAGATGCAGCCCTGCCAGAAGACTCCTGTTTAGATCCATCAGTGTATATAACTTGTGATAACTTATTACTACCGGCTAGGTGAGAAATTTCTTCTTGAGCAGTTGCTCTAACAAGAGATTTAAGGAAGGGATTACTAGCAATGAGCTTCTTGGGAGGGACTTGTAGGTATGTGATATTAAATGAACACATCTTCCATGGAGGGGTGAAATGCTCTTGTTGCCTACAGTGATACAGTTCATGTAGGTTATAAAACTTAATGCAATTGCACGTTTTCACAATCCATTTAGATCTGTGTGTATTTACCTCTAGACACTTGGTAAGATTCACTGTGACAGTGTCTGGTTCGTTTCTCAACATTCTAATACCGAGTACAGTGTTAATTTCAACAATCCTATCACTGATACTAGAAATACCAAGCTCCTTCCTCATGTTAAGAACTTTTGTAGATCTGGGACAGCCAAGAATAATCCTGAGAGCTTCATTTTGCATTAATTCCAAGGGTCAGAGAGAACTTTCTCTAGCTAATATCAACATGGGAGCAGCATAATCAATTAAGGACCTAACATAGGCTATGTACATCATTCTCACGATTCTCACATTAGCACTATAGTTGGGATTGTAGCCAGCAACAGCTTTGAGAGCATTTAGCCTAGCTTTGCATTTCTTGTTTAGCTGTGGTATAGTGGATTTGTTAAAGGGTACATCTACACCAAGATATCTGTAAGTTTTAACGTAGCTAATGATTTCACCCTGCAAATAGATGGGTGGGGGATGTCGTTTGCTTGTTAAGATCTTTGTTTTAGAGGAAGATATTATGATGCCTAGTCGATTACAAATTGCTTGAACTTCATTAAGAATGGTATTAATCTTCTTATGCCCTGTTGTATGGATCATGATATCATCAGCATAGCTTATAGCTATATGTTTAGGTGAGGCAGGTAGAGCATTTAGGAGAGCATTAATCAGAATATTAAATAGCATGGGACTAAGAACTCCTCCCTGCGGTGTACCTAAAGACATTTCTTTAGAATCACTTCTGAAGCCTTGGTAAAGGACAGAGGATACTCTATTTTACAGGTATCCTATTATCCAGCAGAGTAAGCTACCACCAATATTCATTTTGGCTAGTTCATGTAGTATAGCGGTTCTGTTCGCAATATCAAATGCAGATTTTAGATCAAGAAAAGTGGTAAAACTAGTAGAGGTGTGTACAGTGAGAAAGGTGGAAATACAGTTCTGCACACTTTTACCTTTCATGAACCCATAGAGGTAGGGGGAAAGTTGGTGCCTGATTCTGTAGTACAGTCTGTTAAGCATTATTCTTTCAAAAGTTTTACAAAGACAACTAGTTAAGGAGATCGGCCTAAATGTATCAGGCTGTTGGGGCTTAGGGATAGGCACAATGAGACTATTGGTCCAGGAAGTAGGAAGAACGCCCTCAATGTAACTGAGATTATACAGTGCCAACAAAGGGTTATCAGGCACGTGCCTTAGAGTTCTGAGAATATCATAGGTTATACCATCCTCTCCAGGAGCAGTTGATCGACCTTTGGTTAATGCATTATCTAATTCATACTCGGTAAAGAGGCAATCACTCTCATCAATATTTTGGCTCATAAAATTAATCAGTTTCAACATTTCTTCAGAAGTACTCTCTAAATTTTTTCTAATATGAGATGGAAGGCTTTCATGCCTGGATGTTTTGGACCAGTCATTTATGAGGTCATTTGCTTTTTCAAGAGGAAAGGGATGAGCAACATTGCCAGTCTTTTTCCTGGTTATTTTATTTATACCTTTCCAAGCCAAACTCAAAGGGGTGGACCTATTTAATCCACTAACAAACTGTTCCCATTCCTGTTGCCTAAGTTCTTCCTTTCTATTCCTTGCATTTGTTAGTGCAGCTTGGAACGTTCTGAGCAGGTCTGGGGTTCTACATTCACGGTATGCTTTACCAATCCTCCTAGCTGCATGTGTTAGATTGCGTAACTGTGGATCATTATAGTATTTACATTGGTTTTTATTGTTATTTATAGTGGAGGGTCTTTGTTTCCTATTCCTGCCCACTTGATCTGTGAGAACACTCTCAATAGTGGTAATTAAATCATCATTAAATTTTTGTGTGCCAATGGGCTCGTAATTCTTATACCATTGATCCAAGTGGTTAATAAAGTTGTCTCTGTGTTCTGGTTTGAGAATAAGTTTCCTCCTTCTGTATTTAGCTCCTTGATTGCTGAAGATGTGATCAAGATTGACAGTTGTTAGTCTTGGGAAGTGATCAGATAGAAGATCATCAACTATGACAGAGTCATGCATCGTATATGATGTATTAAATCCAAGACATAGATCTAGTATGCCACCATATATGTGAGTAGGCTCAGTAGTGCCCACAATTCGAACATTATCATGCTCATTTAGCAATCTCACTAGTTTAGTTCCATTGGTGTTTGTTATAGACCCACCAATATTCTTATGTCTGGCATTAAAATCTCCAAGAATGATGGTAGGTTCACTATTGATGCGATCTGGTAAAGCATCAGGTTGAAGCTGGTTCGCTGGGGCATAGAGATTAAAAATGTTTATGGAAAAATCGCCTGCATATACCTTGACACCATGATACTGCATGTTAACTCGACTCTGCAAGGAAAGGAGTGAATGTGGCAAGTTCTTTCTGACATACATCACACAACAGTTGGTTGACCTTAGGTTATAAGCTGCATATCCAGGCAAGTTTGGTGGAGGTGCTCCATCTTTCAATCTACATTCCTGCAAACAGATGACATCAATATTCTTGGTTGCACTAATATGATGTAAGTCAGGCAACCGCTTCCTGATGGAAGCAATGTTCCATGAAAAGATTTGTAATGTATCCATTGTAGTGAGTTATTACAATCTCTTGCTCATAAGATGGTAAAACTATTATGCTTTGGCTACAGTGTGCAGACACTTAAGAGCAAATAGCATAGTTTGTACGTCTTTATCTTCAGGACCTTTATTTTTAAGCATTTTTCGGCATCTTGGCAGCCAGTTAAAAGGTAAGTCTTGAAGGCAAGAGTCATGGGCTTCTTTCTCACAAATTGCTGGAAGCTGAACGGAGATTGCTGCACTTTTGACATCATCACCATGCTCAAGAGCATCATCCTGATTACACATATTTATTAAACTTGTCAGGATCTGTTCAAGATGCTCAATTTTTTTCTGGAAATTTGTTATAATATGAGGAAGGTCAGGCGAATCCAATGCCTCTCCGGAGGATGGCACTTCTGGGTTAGTGCTTTCTTTAACACCTATCACCTTAACAGGTACCATGGCTACATTAGTGTTCTCTGTTTCATCATTCATTGCAGGTAGGTCCTGTGCATCTGACTCATCTCCAATTTCCAGGGAGGTTACCTGTGTGGTGTCCGTCTCACTGTTGTAGTTGTGTGTATTGGGAGAAATGACAAACTCATCCCCATATTCAGGTGTAGCCATAGGTATCTGTAGTGGCAGACCAGTAGTTCCATATGTGCTAGCAGGGATGGCTAGCTCCTCCACAGCTGGTGTGTGTGATGGCATTCTGGTATCACCAGAATCATTTGCAGTGAGGTGGGGTTCTTGCACACTTTGCAGAGGTTCAGTCTCAGATCTGGCTGTGGTAGACTGGATGGCCTCATCCTCAGTTACCATTAAAGGGTTGTTATCAGGTTTACATAGAAGGTTGTTTGGGTTCTGACTGCAGTCCTTGTGGGAAACTGTAACCCCAACTTCTTTACAGTTAATACACTTAAATTTTTGGCTGTCAGGGCCTACTGTGCATTCTCTAGTGGAATGTTTCCCAGCACACTTACCACACCAAGAATGTAGTATTCCACAGTCTACTGCAACATGGCCATAGTGCTGGCATTTGTAACACCTACGTTTAGGGGGTAGGTACACTTCGATGTTTAGGAAACGTAAACCATGCACCCAGATATTCCGGGGGAGGGGCACAGGACCCACCCAACTGGCAATAATTTGGGATTTTCCTTTAAGTCTTTTAGGCTTGATGATATGCTCACTGAGAGTCAAATGGGATGGGCCCATGCAGTGAGGGTATCCAAAGATTATGATACTGACCCATTTTTTAAAGTGGTGAGTGTCTGATGGAGGTCGGAGCAGCTTAATATCCCCATAAGGTGTACTAAGTAGATCATTGATCAGTTCTGCATTTTGTTCCACAAACACAAAGTTGTGTGTGTTTTTCCTAAATTGGATCCTTGAGTTAGGATGCTTGTTTACAGCTTCCATTAGCCATGCACACTTAGCAGGCAGCGGGGTGTTGTCAGGGAAGTTCAGCTTAACACATTCTTCCTTCGAAGAAAGACTTCTTGCAGCCTCTGTGCACCAAGGACGTTTAGTGTCACATTGTGTACGAGTCAAGTGAGTCTGACTACGTCGACGCTCTAGCCCTTTCTCACTTTTTCTCTTTTGTTTACTTTTAAAGGTCTGGAAGCTATCATCATTTCCATCACCTGCAGAAATAGGTTCCTCTATAACAGTTGCCATGTTTGCCAGTGATGATATCTGGTGTAAGACTCACAACACAAGAATTCCTCGCTTATCTTTCCCTTATAGCTTATGCAAGAGCAAATATTCACTACAAAATCAGAAGTCCAAAATAGATCACAAAACACAAGTGCTCAAGTTCAATGAACACCTCCAACCATACTCAACCCAGACCACCACCACTCAATACGACACACACCCCACCAAAAACACACTCAGAGACCTCTTGTATGTGTGTTAATAATATGATACATATAATGATATAATGGATGGTACAGGCGAGGTCTTACACCTTATCACAAATTACAAAGATGAAAAGAGAGAGAGAGAGAGACAAAGTAGGTAATATTGAGCATAAAATTAGAATTCTGACATACATCACATTAAACAAGAGGTTCAAATTCAATGATAACTTCCACTTGAGATAGTTCAGGCTATTGCCACCTAGTGTACCTCACTGAAATAATAATATAGCAGACATCACAATGAACGCTGAAGACAACCTCTTACCCCAACCATAGATTGTAAACAGTATTACTAAAAAAAAAAAAAAAAAAAAAAAAAAAAAAAAAAAAAAAACTAGGTAATGTTACAATGACAATGAGATAAATCACTCTGGTCGACTTCCTTGGTCCATCCTGGGTAACTCACACGTTACTATGTTATACATGTATGCAAGCATAAGTGTGCAGCTGTAGATAGATGAACCAGTACCTAAACAATCTCACTTACACACGCGTTACTATGTATGACAAGTGTTACCAAGTACACCAAGTGTACACTTTATCACTTAGAATACACTTGTGTTGATGTAAATATAGGTGAGAGTGGTACACCACTGGCCGTAATAAACACACTCAATTCTCAAGGTCACACACTAGGCCCAGCTTCTGGAGAGGTACCAGCGTTTTAATGTGTTTATTATGTGTCAGTGCGTGTCTGCAGTCATTAAATTGGTGTATCAGAAGTTAAACACTACAATCCAGTTGATCAAATAGTCTAAAACAATTTACACAATGTATAACTAGAAGTATAATGATTGCAAATTGTTACTATTACAATTTTAACTAGGCGCTAGACCCACTAGATGCGATAGCAAGGAACATAGATGTTAACAGGCTGACTCTTGCTTAACACAGTTTAAAGGTAACCGAATTACTCAAGAGAGAAAGTATTCATGAAACTGAACATTATGCAGCAGTAAGCTGCATAATGCAGCAGTAAGCAGTAAAGTTTCAGTCTGAACGAGAAAATGTATTAGGAAACACAACAATGACACTAGGACAAGCAATTTAATTATGTAACCGTATTTAATAGTTCAGTTACACTGAGCAGAGCATGTATTACACTGATTTATCAAATGTAAGGAGTGGCTACACTGAAGCACACTCTGAGCCTTTTGAAGTCTTAATACAGGCTTACAAATGACAATTAACTGTTGGGGAAAGCAGCACTTAACACTTCTAGCACAAGTATGACAGAAGAATGTTCACTGTGTACAAGCCAATCACCACAAACTTACTATGTTTATAAGTGAACCTCTGGCATGTCCCACTTAAAATGTCAGCACTGCAATGCTCGTCAAATTGTTCTCAAGCCACTACAGGAAACACTGGTATGCCAGCAGCACTGCAGAACGTATACACAGACATGCTGGGCCCTAGGACAGCTATAACTGCAGGCTGCCTTAGCTTGTTCTGGCTAGCTTTTAGTGCTGCCCTCAAGCTTGCTTGACTGTGCTCGCCAAGCATGCGCCAACCACCCAGTCACCTGCTTGCAGCAGGCAGGCAGGCACACAGGAGACACTCGCAAGATGAGCGGAGTATGGCACAGAGGACACGGGCACTCAAGCACCCATGTGGTCTGGCAAAAAAACGCCTCTAGACCACATGCAAATAGAGGCAAACGGCTGAGTTCCAAATCGAGGAAGGAGAAGGGACAAGGAAGGGATATTCACCTCGCTAGACACAGGCAATATGGGTGTAGTGGCCTGCAGGTCGCAGTGCAATTTTCAAGGTCATTCACTGGGCCCACAGTCGTCTCGAGAGTTACCAACCCTGTACTACTTGTTAATTACTCCAAACCCGCAGCACTTAACACATCTAGCACACGTGTCTTGGAATGACAGACAAATTTTCACTACATAAGAACTAGTTCTCACAACACCGAAGGTGCGGCCGGAACACTGTAGAACATTCACAAAGGCATTCTGGGATTCAGAACAGATGTAGCCTTGGCCTTCACTGGCTGGCTTGGAGCGCTGTTTGGCCTGGATCAGCTAAACTCGCCCTTATCCCATATGTAGATAATGGCGACGAGTTAAGGGATACCGGTGAATAGGAAAGTCAAGGAAGGGACATTCACCTCACTAGACACACGCAGTATGGGTGTAAGTGGCATGCGGGTCTTATAGTGCCATTTTCAAGGTCATCCAGCAGGCCAGACATTCCTCACTCATTTTAAGCCTACATAGGTACTGATGGTAGCACAATGTCCTAAGTCAGCGTAATCCACTCATGCAAATAGTTACAACAAATCTGCAGCACTTGCGGAACTCACATATTCGAGTACCAGCGGGGCAGCAAAATACACCTCTACACTGCACGTCGTTGATAGAGGTGAACGGCTGAGTTTAAAGGCGGAGAATTGGGGATACAGGAGAACAGCAGGGGTAACTGAGCACGCACATTCGCCTTTCTTCACATAGTCAATATGGGCGAAAGTCTCAGGCAGGTGATGCAGTGCCTCGCTCAAGGTCACAGGCTGAGGCAGACTTCTCAAGAGTTACCAAACACTGCAATACTCGTACAGATTGTTACTCACTCCAAACTTGCAGAACTTCTAGCACACGTGTCTTGGAGTGAAAGACGAATTTTCAGTGTGTGGACACCTGGGTTACCAACTCACGTAGGACTGCACACTCGTCGTTATTCCTCAGGTTGGTAAAGCGATGAGTTGTGAGCATTTGAGAGGCATGAGTAGCAGTGGACTAGCAAAATTCGCCTCTACACTGTATGTTGATAGACGCGATAGGCTGAGGTCAAATGAAAGGCAGAGGGGAAGCAGAGGCCTTTGAGGGCCTTTGCAAAAAGGAAAACTATTTCCAGTGTTTCACTAGGTATATCCTTAGTCACAGCTCGCACATAAGAGTTCTCACAACACTGAAGCTGTCTTCCAACAGTAGGAGTTTTAATGATGACTTATCAGTCGGGAGAAATGGGTAGGCCTGCTAATTAGTAGGTCCAGATCCCCAGCACACGTCTACTCCCCTCAACCACTCAGCCGAGACTGACTCTCTAAAGCATCTAAATATAACTTTAATTCATTAGGGTTCACGGTTCTTTGATTCATTAAGTCCAAGCACTTGTATGCCTTCGTCACATGGTTTAATAGCTTGTAATGATGCTTTCATTACTCTAAAATCCATGGACTTGTCAGCCACATTAACTCCATCAGATCCAGTCATGGTTAGAGAATTATTAATCACTGATTATACAACTTAAGTAGGCGCCTTATAAGAGTAATTCTCGCACTTTACTCTTGTATAAATCCTAGCCACATGTGCTAGCAATTAACTGGGCTAATTATCATCCACCACACGACCGATTAAATTTGTGTACTCTATACCCACTTCCTTCAATCAATCACTTAATTATTAAGTAATTCAGGAAGGACCAGCGGGCAGATATGGAAACTTTTATAGGGGGTTACCTGTATGTACCTCAACATTATATGCATACAAGTAATCTCATTGGGAGACAACAACTATATTGTTTACCGTAGTCACCCCATGTAGGCATGTGAGAAAATTTAACCACCTCTGGTCACTGCAGGTGGTCCCTTCGACCTCATAATCTTATCCATATCTATCCGAGACCAGTATAAATTGGATAGCATCCACAAGTACGGTGCTACTAATTAATTGTGGACTGTTTACCTGGAGTTTACCTGGAGAGAGTTCCGGGGGTCAACGCCCCCGCGGCCCGGTCTGTGACCAGGCCTCCTGGTGGATCAGAGCCTGATCAACCAGGCTGTTACTGCTGGCTGCACGCAAACCAACGTACAAACCACAGCCCGGCTGGTCAGGAACCGACTTTAGGTGCTTGTCCAGTGCCAGCTTGAAGACTGCCAGGGGTCTGTTGGTAATCCCCCTTATGTATGCTGGGAGGCAGTTGAACAGTCTCGGGCCCCTGACACTTATTGTATGGTCTCTTAACGTGCTAGTGACACCCCTGCTTTTCATTGGGGGGATGTTGCATCGTCTGCCAAGTCTTTTGCTTTCGTAGTGAGTGATTTTCGTGTGTAAGTTCGGTACTAGTCCCTCTAGGATTTTCCAGGTGTATATAATCATGTAACTCTCCCGCCTGCATTCCAGCGAATACAGGTTTAGGAACCTCAAGCGCTCCCAGTAATTGAGGTGTTTTATCTCTGTTATGCGTGCCGTGAAGGTTCTCTGTACATTTTCTAGGTCAGCAATTTCACCTGCCTTGAAAGGTGCTGTTAGTGTGCAGCAATATTCCAGCTTAGATAGAACAAGTGACCTGAAGAGTGTCATCATGGGCTTGGCCTCCCTAGTTTTGAAGGTTCTCATTATCCATCCTGTCATTTTTCTAGCAGATGCGATTGATACAATGTTATGGTCCTTGAAGGTGAGATCCTCCGACATGATCACTCCCAGGTCTTTGACGTTGGTGTTTCGCTCTATTTTGTGGCCAGAATTTGTTTTGTACTCTGATGAAGATTTAATTTCCTCGTGTTTACCATATCTGAGTAATTGAAATTTCTCATCGTTGAACTTCATATTGTTTTCTGCAGCCCACTGAAAGATTTGGTTGATGTCCGCCTGGAGCCTTGCAGTGTCTGCAATGGAGGACACTGTCATGCAGATTCGGGTGTCATCTGCAAAGGAAGACACGGTGCTGTGGCTGACATCCTTGTCTATGTCGGAAATGAGGATGAGGAACAAGATGGGAGCGAGTACTGTGCCTTGTGGAACAGAGCTTTTCACCGTAGCTGCCTCGGACTTTACTCTGTTGACGACTACTTTCTGTGTTCTGTTAGTGAGAAAATTATAGATCCATCGACCGACTTTTCCTGTTATTCCTTTAGCACGCATTTTGTGCGCTATTACGCCATGGTCACACTTGTCGAAGGCTTTTGCAAAGTCTGTATATATTACATCTGCATTCTTTTTGTCTTCTAGTGCATCTAGGACCTTGTCATAGTGATCCAATAGTTGAGACAGACAGGAGCGACCTGTTCTAAACCCATGTTGCCCTGGGTTGTGTAACTGATGGGTTTCTAGATGGGTGGTGATCTTGCTTCTTAGGACCCTTTCAAAGATTTTTATGATATGGGATGTTAGTGCTATTGGTCTGTAGTTCTTTGCTGTTGCTTTACTGCCCCCTTTGTGGAGTGGGGCTATGTCTGCTGTTTTTAGTAACTGTGGGACGACCCCCTTGTCCATGCTCCCTCTCCATAGGATGGAAAAGGCTCGTGATAGGGGCTTCTTGCAGTTCTTGATGAACACGGAGTTCCATGTATAGATTATATTAGTTTAACTGAATGAAGGGAGGGGGGGTGGGGTTATGCATGGATATATCCATCAAGGAAAAACACTTGTACATAATCCCACCACTTACCAGATATTCTCTGGTGGTCACTTGATGTAGCTGGATCACCCATAACCTTTCCAATAACAACATACCTAACTGGCCAGTATCAGTCTGATGTAACTAGAAAGGTTACTTAACTGTGGGTGACTGATGCTCCTTATTTACTCCATTCACCATCTCATTTCGATGTCCTGTTACACCAACACGGTTCTTATTCCAGCAGGACGAGGTATCCGTTGGTTTGTCCCGGTTTAGAAGTCGTAACTCCATAAAATCTTCACTATCCTCGAGACAGGAACACGAGATAAACAGATGCTCACTCTGAGAATGGTGACTCATTTCACTTCACACATTCTCTTAACTTGGTGTTATTATCACTGATTACTTCTTAGCCCACCATACGGTTTAATGTCTCCTAATTATTATACACATTGGAGGCCGCTCCATTAAGATCTGAGACCGATGAGTGATGATTAAACCACGGGTATTTTAACACGGGACACACTCCATGGCAACGCACCAGTCACCACCAGTCCTACCATTATTCACTCAATTTACCACTTTATTACGGTGGTCCCGTAAATCACGTTCCCTCACTCTTCACCAGGAACAGTTACGACACTTCCTATTATGAAGTGAGGCCTATATTAATCCTTAGACCGCCTTGAACGCCAATTTCCTGGTCCCATGTTTTCACAGCCTCTTCACTACATTCAAAACACTCCCGCTTCCCCGTGCCCGACTCGACTTCTTCCCCCGCACATCCGCGCAGGCGCAGAGGGAACTCTTGGTTCTATTCCATTTTCAAATACATTTTTGACCCATATCGACACATTAAACACCTATTAGGCACTATAGCTTCGGAAAATTAAAAATTTTCCACAGGGGGATTGTGTGAGGAGAGCTGTCTCGTATTTAGTCGCAGTTTATGTTTATGTATCGTGGGCGATGAGGGAAGTGGGGGGCGGAAAGAATACAGGCGTTAGCGGGACGCTTCTATAGAACGAGGTATAGTAATGAGGTAGTGTCTGAGAATAGGTGGGCATTAGATTTTTCTGTAACGTATAGGGGAATGACTGTGAGAGGGCTACGAGAATTAGTCTAGTAAGGGTTGGGTGGCCTGGTCTCTAACAGGGGTGCGGGGGAAGGGAGGGAAGAGAGCTTGCAAGAAATAGTACTGTGGAATGCGGGAATCTCACGTTTATTAGAAATTGACCTTAATGTAAGTGGATTAGTGCATCTTCACTATGGTGCGAGAGGGGGCTTACCACGCCCTTTAAGGTGCTATAAACTTGTCAATAATTTGTGTATAAAATTTCATGTCAGTGTTCTAAGAATTGTAAATATAAATTAACATCAAGTGGTAGGCAACATGAAAGTATTTGTGCATACTTATTTTAGGGCATCTTAATAACAGGAAGATATACGGTATGGGGAAAGTGTGTCGTGTGCAGTGATAAATATTTAAGGGAAGTTGATAGGGTATAGTATATAGGAGAATACTATATGTGTGGATATGAGATGATATGGTTTCAGTACAAGTTTGAATATATCTATGCAGTATGATATATAGAAACATGGAAAGTTATTGGATATATATTCTTATCAACGTACTAATGATTGCAGTGTTATATAACAGCAAATTGTGTTATGATGTATATGTAAGAGGTTTGTTATATATATATATATATATATATATATATATATATATATATATATATATATATATATATATATATATATATATATATATATATATATATATATATATATATATATATATATATATATATATATATATATATATATATATATATATATATATATATATATATATATATATATGTCGTCCTGAATATGTAAACTGGTCATTTAGCAAGAACTCATTAATGTTAATGTAATTTTTTTAATTTTGCACCAAAAGAAACTTAGAAAACTTACATAACCTTGTTATAACAAGAACAATTTATTTTAGCCTAACCCAACTAAATATATTTTAGATTTGTTTACAGCAAAGAACTACAGACCAATAGCACTAACATCCCATATCATAAAAATCTTTGAAACGGTCCTAAGAAGCAAGATCACCACCCATCTAGGAACCCATCAGTTACACAACCCAGGGCAACATGGGTTTAGAACAGGTCGCTCCTGTCTGTCTCAACTATTGGATCACTACGACAAGGTCCTAAATGCACTAGAAGACAAAAAGAATGCAGATGTAATATATACAGACTTTGCAAAAGCCTTCGACAAGTGTGACCATGGCGTAATAGCGCACAAAATGCGTGCTAAAGGAATAACAGGAAAAGTCGGTCGATGGATCTATAATTTCCTCACTAATAGAACACAGAGAGTAGTCGTTAACAGAGTAAAGTCCTAGGCAGCTATGGTGAAAAGCTCTGTTCCACAAGGCACAGTACTCGCTCCCATCTTGTTCCTCATCCTCATATCCGGCATAGACAAGGATGTCAGCCACAGCACCGTCTCTTCCTTCGCAGATGACACCCGAATCTGCATGACAGTGCCTTCCATTGCAGACACTGCAAGGCTCCAGGCGGACATCAACCAAATCTTTCAGTGGGCTGCAGAAAACAATATGAAGTTCAACGATGAGAAATTTCAATTACTCAGATATGGTAAACACGAGGAAATTAAATCTTCATCAGAGTACAAAACAAATTCTGGCCACAAAATAGAGCGAAACACCAACGTCAAAGACCTGGGAGTGATCATGTCTGAGGATCTCACCTTCAAGGACCATAACATTGTATCAATCGCATCTGCTAGAAAAATGACAGGATGGATAATGAGAACCTTCAAAACTAGGGAGGCCAAGCCCATGATGACACTCCTCAGGTCACTTGTTCTATCTAGGCTGTCAGCGTGTCAGCATGCCTCGTTGTGCTCCGGGTTTTCTTGTGTTTTCACGGTCGCTCTTACGTGCTAGAACTTTAATTTGTGTCATCAATCCTATACGATACATCCCTTTAGCGCCTGGAACCAATCTTGGGCGGAAAACATTATATACTGAGTCAAAAAAGGAGAATTAGTGTGCACTACCTAGCAGAGTTTACTGCCAGAGGGGAATCAGGCCTGTGTCCCGTGTGAAAAAAATAATAATAATTGAACTTTTCGTGTCAGAGGAAAGAAAGTCTCCCTGATAACATTGAGTATACATAGTGTATAGTGTATACTACAGTTGCTCCAGGGTATATTGATGATAAAGGCTAAAGTGTCATTTGAAAACAGGTGAATTTGTAAATGAAGTGATAAGCCTATAGAGGCAGGTGCCAGAAGTCGCCAGAAACTTACCACAGGTCAGCTGTTTTTAATAATCTTCCTGGCTTGCTAGTGTACTCTCATATAATCTAGTGATACCAGTGAATAGCAGAATACAGTGTTGTAGTAGCAACTAACCAGTATCATAATGGTACTTAGTGGAGTGGAGTGACTTTCATTAGTTTCTTTTTTCTTGATATACCAGACGTATACTGTGAATTTCATATAACC
This sequence comes from Cherax quadricarinatus, assembly GCF_038502225.1. Taxonomy (NCBI): domain Eukaryota; kingdom Metazoa; phylum Arthropoda; class Malacostraca; order Decapoda; family Parastacidae; genus Cherax; species Cherax quadricarinatus. Next base: position 37,902,124 of record NC_091296.1, on the reverse strand, counting down.
TGTAGTTACCAGCGGTCGCAATATACACAACGAGAAGCAATTATTACTACAGAAAAAGCGTCCTTCCTCCAAAATTTCCACCAGTCAACTATAGTGATAATATAGCATTTATTGTGGTGGAGACGGACAAAAAATAGAAAAGCTAGATACAGCGTTTGATAAACAAGGGTTGAGGTCGACCGTTCGTCATTGTAGGAGTTGCCAGCAGTCACCGGTTTCTTCAACACGCAAGTTATACTTTTGTATCAGTCAAATCACATATTACTCGGGTAGATAATTTCCAGTAGATCCTTCATGTGTTAGCTCAAATCACCGACCAGTATGTTTTAAATAAGTGACCCACTGATCAGATCAGATCGACTGGTCCGAACCCTTGACTGGTCCGAACCCTTGACTGGTTTCAAACGGTTTCGTTGGACAATAAAGCTGACTGTAAACGGATGGGGTTGTAGGCGCCCTTATAAACACAAACATTAAATATAAATCAGGAACGTGAACGGTAAGCTGTCCAATATTCAAAAACAGTTAGAAACAGAAATACAAATAGATAGAGCTTCATTTAAGGAGGTTATTAATAGAATATTCAAGAGGTTGCTAGTAGAATTGCAGTAAATCAACCATTCAAATCATTATGAAGCTGTGTGTAGTCTGTGGTCAGTCAAACAAACGGGCTTCCACATGGGTAAATTGTCATTTTTGTGGAAATTGGTGTCACGCCCCTTGTGCAGATATCCAAGAACTAGCTACAAGCAGTGTTAAAACAGGGAAGTGTTTTTGGGTATGCCCAAATGAGATAAATCTGTGGACTAAAATCACAAGGGTATTAAAAGAGGACAACATCAAAGCTGCTTTCATAGAAAACCTGGAAGCTTTCTACAACAGATGGGAACATAAAAAGTCTGGGCTGAATTTTACTGCCCTTGATACTGGCCATGTAGTCAGAAACTGTAAGGCTGGAGATGAAGTCCTGGTAGTCAGTAAATGTGGGGCTGATAGTGCTGTCCTGGGAGACAGTAGTGGTGAAGCTGGAGGTGCTGTCCTGGGAGACAGTAATGGTGAAGCTGGAGATGCTGTCCAGGTAGTCGGGAATTATACGCAGAAAGGAATACACATAAATGACTTCATAGGGGACAGGAGCCATAATAGGGAAACAAGTGTAGTCAAAGATAAGATAAAACCAATATTGCAAACTAGAAATACGGCAGGAAATAGCAAACAAGAGGACTCCACTAGCATTAGTGAGGATATATTACCAAAAACAACTGGTGGGAGCTCCATTGTTCGTGCTAGGGAGGATAGAAGTAAGACAGGGAAACATGCACCAACAGGGAATACAGTCACAGAAACCCAAGGCAAACGGAAACCAAGCCTGTGCACATAATATGCACTTGGTATCTGCTGGCATGGGAAATCTGAAAAAACAGATGGGACGTGCAACTATGACCACCCTAGAAAATGCCATGCCCATATGACAAAAGGAAAATGCAAACTCCCTTCCTGTAAGCTTTTTCACCCTGAACTGTGTACCTCTTCAGTACAGGAAAGACTGTGCTATACCTTAAATTGCCAGGCATACCATCTAAAGGGGACAAAAAGATACAAAACATCCAGGCCATGGGAAAACCTGGGTAGCCACAGCCACTCAAGAGGGAGAGGTTTTTTAGTGCCAGGAAGGAAAAAAAACCTGGCAGGAAATGGCAGAAATTGTACACCAAATCCAGTCATTCCTGGAGTGGAACCACAGTCGATGGCCTCCACTCCAAACCAACAGATACAGATACTAATGCCGGAAAAAAAATCCCCCCAACAGTACCAACAATACCACCAGTCCGATAACATTCTTCTTTGCAAATATACAGGGTCTAAAGCCAGCAACAAACAACAAAATACCTTTCATCCGTGGACTGCTTGCAGAGGCAAAGGCAATGTTCGCGGCTTTCACTGAGACTCACATAAAGGATCACTTGGACAACGAAATATGGATCCCAGGATACAACCTATACAGATGTGACAGAGTGAACAGGCAAAAGGGGGGGGGGTTGGCCTGTACATTGCAGAGTCACTTGTTTGCACAGAACTGCTTAATGCCTCAAATGATGTAGTGGAAGTTTTAGCAGTAAAGGTCGAGAACCAAAACCTAGTCATTGTGGTAGTCTACAAGCCTCCGGATGCAACATCCCAGCAATTCCAGGAACAGCTGTTAAAAATTGACCACTGTCTGGAAAATCTTCCAGCTCCTGCACCCAACATCTTGCTCCTGGGGGATTTCAACTTAAGGCACCTAAAATGGAGGAATATAGCAAATAATATTGTTGCAGTAATAACACCAGGAGGCAGCTCTGATGAAAACTCACACTCACACGAGCTTTTAAATCTCTGCACAAAATTCAATTTAAACCAGCAAATAATAGATCCTACTAGACTGGAGAATACACTAGACCTCATCTTCACTAACAATGATGATCTGATAAGAAATGTCACCATATCAAAAACAATATACTCAGATCACAACATAATTGAGGTTCAGACATGTATGCGTGGAGCCCCAGACCGACATAATGATACTAGTCACGAGGGAGCATTCACCAAATTCAACTTCAATAACAAAAACATAAAGTGGGACCAAGTAAACCAAGTCCTAACCGATATAAGCTGGGAAGATATACTAAGCAACACAGACCCCAACTTATGCCTAGAACAGATTAACTCGGTGGCACTCGATGTATGCACAAGGCTTATTCCTCTAAGAAAAAGGAGGAGTAGATGTAAAATAGATAAAGACAGGCGCTCCCTTTACAGGCGACGGAAAAGAATAACAGAGCGGCTAAAAGAGGTCAATATATCTGAAATGCGTAGGGAGACACAGGTCAGAGAAATAGCAAGCATCGAACTTAAGCTAAAAGAATCCTTTAGGAGTCAGGAATCGCGGGAAGAACTAAAAGCCATAAATGAAATCGAAAGAAACCCAAAGTATTTCTTCTCCTATGCCAAATCAAAATCGAGAACAACGTCCAGTATTGGGCCCCTACTTAAACAAGATGGGTCCTACACAGATGACAGTAAGGAAATGAGTGAGCTACTCAAGTACCAATATGACTCAGTTTTTAGCAAGCCGCTAACCAGACTGAAAGTCGAAGATCAAAATTAATTTTTTATGAGAGAGCCACAAAATTTGGTTAGCACAAACCTATCCGATGTTATCCTGACACCAAATGACTTCGAACAGGCGATAAATGACATGCCCATGCACTCTGCCCCAGGGCCAGACTCATGGAACTCCGTGTTCATCAAGAACTGCAAGAAGCCCCTATCACGAGCCTTTTCCATCCTATGGAGAGGGAGCATGGACACGGGGGTCGTCCCACAGTTACTAAAAACAACAGACATAGCCCCACTCCACAAAGGGGGCAGTAAAGCAACAGCAAAGAACTACAGACCGATAGCACTAACATCCTATATCATAAAAATCTTTGAAAGAGTCCTAAGAAGCAAGATCACAACCCATCTTGAAACCCATCAGTTACACAACCCAGGGCAACATGGGTTTAGAACAGGTCGCTCCTGTCTGTCTCAACTATTGGATCACTACGACAAGATCCTAAATGCACTAGAAGACAAAAAGAATGCAGATGTAATATATACAGACTTTGCAAAAGCCTTCGACAAATGTGACCATGGCGTAATAGCGCACAAAATGCTTGCTAAAGGAATAACAGGAAAAGTCAGTCGATGGAGCTATAATTTCCTCACTAACAGAACACAGAGAGTAGTCGTCAACAGAGTAAAGTCCGAGGCAGCTACGGTGAAAAACTCTGTTCCACAAGGCACAGTACTCGCTCCCATCTTGTTCCTCATCCTCATATCCGACATAGACAAGGATGTCAGCCACAGCACCGTGTCTTCCTTTGCAGATGACACCCGAATCTGCATGCCAGTGTCTTCCAATGCAGACATTGCAAGGCTCCAGGCGGACATCAACCAAATCTTTCAGTGGGCTGCAGAAAACAATATGAAGTTCAACGATAAGAAATTTCAATTACTCAGACATGGTAAACACGAGGAAATTAAATCTTCATTAGAGTACAAAACAAATTCTGGCCACAAAATAGAGCGAAACACCAACGTCAAAGACCTGGGAGTGATCATGTCGGAGGATCTCACCTTCAAGGACCATAACATTGTATCAATCGCATCTGCTAGAAAAATGACAGGATGGATAATGAGAACCTTCAAAACTAGGGAGGCCAAGCCCATGATGACACTCTTCAGGTCACTTGTTCTATCTAGGCTGAAATATTGCTGCACACTAACAGCACCTTTCATGGCAGGTGAAATTGCTGACCTAGAAAATGTACAGAGAACCTTCACAGTGCGCATAACGGAGATAAAACACCTCAATTACTGGGAGCGCTTGAGGTTCCTAAAACTGTATTCCCTGGAACGCAGGCGGGAGAGATACATTTTTATATACACCTGGAAAATTCTAGAGGGACTAGTACCGAACTTGCACACGAAAATCACTCACTACGAAAGCAAAAGACTTGGCAGACGATGCAACATCCCCCCAATGAAAAGCAGGGGTGTCACTAGCACGTTAAAAGACCATACAGTAAGTATGGTCTGCCTCCCAGCATACATATGGGGGATTACCAACAGACCCCTGGCAGTCTTCAAGCTGGCACTGGACAAGCACCTAAAGTCGGTTCCTGACCAGCCGGGCTGTGGCTCGTACGTTGGTTTGCGTGCAGCCAGCGGCAACAGCCTGGTTGATCAGGCTCTGATCCACCAGGAGGCCTGGTCACAGACCGGGCCGCGGGGGCGTTGACCCCCGGAACTCTCTCCAGGTAAACTCCAGGTACAATAGAGCAGAAAAGTAATGTGAAGGACCTGGGAGTGATAATGTCAGAGGACCTCGCTTTCAAAGACCACAACAGAGTATCTATCTCATCTGCTAGGAAAATGGTAGGATGGATAATGAGAACCTTCGAAACTAGGGATGCCAAGCCCATGATGACTCTTCAAATCACTTGTGCTTGGTTCATGCTGCTGCTTCTAGCATGACTTTCACGATGCGTCCGGCTTCCTCGAATACGGTGTGACGGTTCTTGGATTGCCCACCTCCCTCGGGTCAGACCACCCGCGGTTCTGCTCCTAAGCATCCACGACAGCCTACTGACGACAGTTTGTCAATGACTGCTCAAAAACTACCTACATAACACTCACTACCTTTGAATACCGGACTAACGAGTATGCAGTGGACAAAATTCTCTTCTTTACAAACAACATCTCAAACTGATTATCTTTCTGACCACAAAATTGATAAAGCTCCTTTACGGCACGTGGAGCTCGTGTCGTAACAGTGAAGAATTCAGAGCAAGCTCATGCCCTCTCCCGCATCGCTTCCATAGATAACATACCAGTCACCCTTCATAAGCACGCTAGTCTTAATTCTTGCAGTGGTACTGTGATCTTGCCGTTTACCATAGTACAGAGTGATTTTTTGCCTTGCGGCAAGGATATTTTAGAACAATTAGCCTTTCAGAACCTCCCTGTCCTCAAGGTAGATACATACATCCTGCCTGCTCGTGGGCAGAGGCACTTTCCTAGTAACATCACTCGTTTAACCTTCGACTGCCTTGAGCTTCTGTCCTCTGTCTTTATTGCGTGCCATCGTTTAGAGGTCCATCAAGTTGTTCCCACTCTCCAACAGTGTCGTAATTGCTGGTGTTTTGGACACCCTGCTAAACACTGCAGATCTGCAGTGAAATGCCCGGTCTGCGGTGCAGCAGATCATTCCAATGTGTCATGTAGAATTCCCCCATCTTGTCTTAATTGCAAGGAGCCTCATCCTTCCTTTTCACGCCATTGCAAAGTTTATCGTAATGAACGAGAGATCCGTCATTTTAAGGAGCATGAGGGCCTCACTTACACTATGGCTGTCTCTCAACTCAGCCTTCAAGGTAAACTCTCTCATGTCCCATATGCTCAGGTAGCCCGAAGGCCTCCAACCTAGACAATTCTCCCGCCTCTCAGTCCCTCTGTGTCCGTGTCTTCCGGGGTTGCCCTAGTTTCTAATTCTTTTGCAGTTTTATCCTCTTATACTCCTACCTCCACACCACTTCCTCCTTCTACTTCTTCACCTCACTCGCTTGCTTCTTATTCTACACAATCTAGAAAACCTTGCAGACCTGCACTTTCTTCTCGTCCATCACCTGCACAAAATGTATCTCCTACCTTGGAGCCTCGTTCTCACCCTCTTTCCAGCTCTCACACGAAGGTAGAGATTCACCCTCCCCCTCATGTAGTCCCCTCTTCTCCTGTTCCCCCTCTGTCTTCCTCCATAGTTACCCTCCAGCCTCCTTCCTCTCCTGTTACACTGCAGGTCTCTTCTACCCCAGCCGACACATCTCTCCAGGTACATACTTCCTGCCCCCCTCAGACCTTTTTGGTTACCTCGGTAGTTCCTCCAACCTTTCCTTGCAACGCCTCTCCTGTCTCTGACATCATGGCATCGTCGGCTTCCTTAACGACTGAGACGCTAGACACTATTTCCAGCTATATTGCAGAGATGAGACACTTCCGATGAACACCAGGACTCCCTCTACCCTTTCTATTTCACGACCCTCGGAAGAATCTATTCCTCCGCAACATTCACATTCTTCCTTACTTACATTCTTACCGTTACCCCCACACGTTGACTTTACAGATCCTAATAGCCCATAGGTCTTATCATTTCTTATTGTTGCCAGTTTTATTTCTGTACATAATGTCTTTTTACGATGGAATATTCGTGGCATTAGGGACAATCGGGGAAACTCCAAGTGTTGCTCTTCCAGTTGTCCCCAGTATGTGTTACGTTGCAAGAACCCAAAATTCGTTCTGCTGTCATTCGCCCTATTTTGGGCTACATGCTATTATATTCTTCAGATCCTTTACCTGACGAATCTCTTAATGAAAGCGTGCTTCTTGTGTGTGTTGATATACCGTATCAACAAGTTTTTATTCGTTCCCCGCTGCATTATACTGCAGCTCGGATTTATTTACACAGATGGCTTACAGTTTGCTCTCTCTATGTTTCTCCCTCCCGTGCTTTCTGTATCCCTGGTATTGCGTTTTTAATTTCTTCTCTACCGCCGCCCAGCTTGCTGTTGGGTGACTTTAATGCTCACCATCACCTGTGGGGAGGGTCCCACTGCGACTCTCGTGGTGATCAGTTGGAGACTCTTCTGGCTTCTCACCCTCTTCATATTTTAAATACAGGTGCTTCTACACATTTTGACTCTTGCACTCAGTCTCTCTCCTGCATTGATCTGTCCATCTGTTCCTCACCCATTGCACTTGATTTCATGTGGTCTGTTCTTCCAGGTTTACATGATAGTGATCACTTTCCTATCCTTCTTACTTCTGCTACATATACCCGACCGTTTCGTAACCTTCGTTGGCAATTTGCTCGAGCAGATTGGGAATTATACTCCCGTCTTACCACCTGTTGCGAGGACCCCCTTTCATTGTCTATTGATGAACTGATGCACCAATTTTCGACCTTAGTCTTGTATGCAGCGACTTGCTCTATCCCCCAAACCTCAGGTAGGCATTCTCAGACATGCGTACCTTGGTGGTCTTCTACGTGCGCCCGCGCAGTGCATTTAAAACGTGCTGCATGGGGCCGTTATCGATATAACCATACTGGGGAGCGTCTGATGGATTTAAAGCAGGCAAGGACAGCTGTTCGCTGGGTCATATGCTAAACGCACTTGTTGGCGAGACTATGTCTTCCATCACCTCGTCTTCCCCTATGTGCGCAATTTGGAAAAAGGTGCAGAAATTGTGTGGTAAGTATGCTCTGGACCCAGCTCCTGTTTTGAGGGTTGCTGGAGTTGATGTTGCAGAACCCTTAGAGGCTGCCATAGAAATTGGGAACTATCTTGTCTATATCTCCCGAGGGCTTCACTTCTGTCCCTCATTTCTTGCGTCTAAACCTACCAGAGAGCAATTGTCCTTAAATTTCTCCACCAATGGATTGGAGCCGTATAATATATCTTTTACTCTTCTAGAGTTGGAATCCACGCTTTCCATGTGCCGGCCGTCGGTACCGGGACTTGACGATATCCACATCAGTATGCTACACCATCTCCATTCTATTTCCCTTCCTGTTCTTTCACGTCTTTTTAATCTAATTTGGGAGCGAGAGGTTCTCCCACAACACTGGAAATCAGCTATTGTACTACCTTTTCGCAAACCTGGCACCTCAGGGCTTGACACCTCTCACTATCGTCCCATTGCCCTGACCAGTGTGGTCTGCAAGGTGATGGAATGATTGGTGAATAGACATCTGATGTGGTTCTTAGAGACACACAATAGCCTTTCCCATTCCCAATATGGCTTTCGCAAAGGCTGCTCTACTTTAGACCCCCTGCTCCACTTTGATACATATATTTGAAATGCCTTTGTTAACAACCACTCTGTCCTAGCGGTCTTTTTCAATCTAGAGAAGGCATACGACACCACTTGGAAGTATAACATTCTAGCCCAAGCCCATTCCTTAGGCCTCTGCGGTAATCTACCAACCTTCATCACTGCTTTCTTGTCCAATAGACATTTTCAGGTCTGTATTGGCGCCTCGCTTTCCTCAGACTTTGCACAAGCCGAAGGAGTCCCACAAAGTCGTGTCCTCAGTACTACTCTCTTTCTTCCTTTGCATATTTGGTCATCACTTTATGTTGATGACTTCGCTATAGCTTACTCGACGGCTGACTGTCGACTGGTAGTGTCCTCCCTCCAGATAGTGATAGACCGAGTCTCCCATTGGACCACTTCTCATGGCATTAAAATTTTCCAGTACGAAAACCCGATTCATTACCTTCACTATACGTCCGCTTATACCGGATACTCTCTTGTTCTTACACAGTTCACGTATTCCGACATGTGATATGGTCAGGTTTCTGGGCCTGCTCTTTGACCGCCGGCTGACGTGGAAACCTCACATTTCTTTGTTAAAGACAACCTGCCATGGTCGGATAAACCTCCTTAAGGTTCTTGCACATCGTTCATGTCCACGCTAGATTATGGTGACCAGATCTATTCTGCGGCTTCTCCCGCAACTCTGTCTAAGTTAGATCCTATTCATCACCAAGGTCTCTGCTTGTGCCTTGGTGCCTTTCGTTCGTCCCCTGTTGAGAGCCTCTACAAAGGCGAATTTTCCATCCTTGTCTGATGGAAGGTGATGCTCATTGCCTTCACTATTATGTTCAACAACAACTGGGCGTCTACACTGCAAACTGAATTGTTTGCAATCCTAATGGCGCTAAAGCTAACCTATGACACTGAGCTTGACTCTATCATCATTACTGATTCTATGTCATCACTGAAGGCTCTTGACTCATATAATGACTCCAACAACATGCTCATTGGAGAAGCCAGGTATAGATACTCAAAAATTAGGGACAAAGGAATTAATGTACAATTGCTATGGATCCCATCACACATTGGATTACTCCTTCATGATAAAGTTGATATGTTAGCCAAGAAGAGTACCCAGAAGGAGAATGTAGAATATAACTTTGGTATAACTGTGTCTAGCATTAGGAATAATATTAGGAGAGAAGTAAATAATGAAAATGATTGTTATATGAATGCAGTTAGAAGCCTGAGTAGATCTATAACCCACTATGATAACATGAACATAGATAAGTATGTTTATGGAGCAACGTGCAATGTGAACAGACTGACTGATGTTGTAGTGGCCAGGCTTAGGCTTGGTTACAAGTACTTCTGGCAGTTTGGGAGACACAGATGATGATCAAACTAAATGTAAATTATGTGATCAGGCATATGGTCACTCTCTTGAACACTATGTGCTTAATTGTCCACTTATTGAGGAATACAGAGACAGACAGTATAATAACCTATGTGACATGTCAAGATATCTTATTAATGAAAATAAGATACCAGATATACAATGTCAAGATATCTTATTAATGAAAATAAGATACCAGATATACAATGTGTGGATCCCATCACACATTGGATTACTCCTTCATGATAAAGTTGATATGTTAACCAAGAAGAGTACCCAGAAGGAGAATGTAGAATATAACTTTGGTATAACTGTGTCTAGCATTAGGAATAATAGGAGAGAAGTAAATAATGAAAATGATTGTTATAGGAATGCAGTTAGAAGCCTGAGTAGATCTATAACCCACTATTACAAGCAAATTTCCTAAATTTGCTTGTAACAGATAAGTGAACTATAGATATGTAGATATAAATCCATATGTATTCCTGTTAACCCTTTGGGGCCTAGTTCTTAGGCCTTATGTGTATCCATATGCTCTCGCGCTACCGTCCACAGGATGGATATGGGGTGCACAATAAACTAGCCACTTCGGTGGCAAAATCTAAAAAAATCTAATCTATTATGTTCGATCCCATGACCTCTACAATCCTTCTGAATATAGGATTGTCACTGATGTTAGTAAACGTTCTTTATTTATTTGTCGCCCCTGTTTACTCCGTCCCTTCTCTCTTTGCCTATATTCGCTCTTGTCTTCTCTTCAGTTACCACGTCTTTATGTTCATGTAGCCTCACACTTTTCCCTGCCCCCTTAGGAAGTTCTGGCTGTTCGTGTCTGTTCTTTCCCACTGCTATACACGAAAGCCCATATACCTATGGTGGCTTCCTTCTCTCTTTTTCTTGAACACTTCCACTCTCATTCTTATGCTATTGCAGTGTACACCGATGGTTCTAAGTCTTCTGATGGCGCTGGATTCGCAACAGTGTTTCCGAACAGTGTTGTGCAAGGGCATTTATTACCCTCGGCTAGTATTTTTATGGCTGAATTGTATGACATTATTGTAGCACTTATCCGTATTGCATCAATGTCTGTGTCACCATTTGTAGTCGTTTAGTGCTTTACAGGCTATACGGAAATTTGATACACCTCACCCCATAGTTCTTCATATCCAACTTCGGTCATGACGTATCTCTAGCAAACATAGAGATATTGTTTTTTTGCTGGGTCCCTGGTCATGTTGACATACAGGGCAATGAACAGGCAGACACTGCTGCAAGGTCAGCAGTACATGACCTCCTAGTTTCATATAGAGGTCTTCCATTCACGGACTATTTTGCTGTAATTGCTACCCATCTTTGCACCCGTTGGCAACAACGTTGGTCTGATCTGCTCCATAACAAACTTCATTCTGTTAAGCAGAGTGTAGGTTTCTGGCCGTCTTCCTGTCATTAGTGTCGAGGTTGGGAGACTACTCTCCCGTCTTCGCATCGGCCATACTCATCTTACTCACGGGTATCTCATGGAGAGGCATCCTGTTCTTCTCTGTGAGAATTGTCAAGTTCCAGTATCTGTTAGCCACATTCTGTTGGACTGCCCACTCTATCAACCAGCACACAGAATTTGCCTTCAGCGTCGTCTCCACTCTGCTGCCCTTTCCTTACCTTCCCTTCTTGGTGACGGACCCTCCTTTAATCCAGACTCTCTCATTGCCTTTATGACAGCATCTAATTTACTACACAAACTCTGATGATGATGTCTGTCTCTGGCACTCTTCTCAGCTCTTTCCACCTTAATCTCTAGCTACCCCCTACCCCTGCACTATCCACTGCCCTGCAACACTTCATAACCTAATAATCACCCGTTTCCCTCTTACTACCCATTATGCCTGCATCCTTCCTTGCCCTGATGTGCTGTATAATCCTTGTGGTTTAGCACTTCTTTCTGATTATAATAATAATAATTCATAGCTACCAGTCAGGCTTTATGAGATCAATCAATCAATCAATCAATAAAGTTTATTCTCTATAAAGATTACAATGCGGGGTTTACATATTATAGGATACTCTGTGGTTTACATATTATAAAATACTAATTACAGAGAAGGCCACTATCACACCTAGCAAGACTAGGCATTTCGGGCAGACTAAGATTAATTCAAAAGTCTATATTGGTACAGATTATGAGGCATGTTGATATTAAGGCTAAGTAACTGTATTACAGTTCGTAAATTTAGCAATGTGAATGGCTTTGTTTTGGTACAATACATAGTTTCTATTGAAGTTCCTATATTGGAGTATCACAGGCAAACTTATGACTAGTTTAAGATTCATTAGATAATAGATTTATTATGTATTTCAATGCTTATAGTCAATTGGGTGAGTGTAAGTGTGAATTGTGGGGAATCACAGATATCGAGGGGAGGTCTAGGTTGTTTTTTTAATGTGTGTATGATACAAGAGAAGAGGTGGCTTTCATGTAGTTAGCTGACGGTGAAATGTGTCAGGGAGATAAGATGTTTTCTAACAGTAGTTTTGAGAGTGATGAATGTGTCTGCAGTTCTAGAGTTTTCAGATACGGTGTTTCAGATTTTAGGTCATTTTATGTACACTGATTTTTTTGTATAGGTTTAACTGGAGACAAGGAATGTCATAGAGATTTATGTGCCTGGCGTTATGCCAGTGGGTCATGTTACAACTATAAAGAAAGTGTTTTAGTTCAGGGTTAATACTGGAATTTAAGGTTCTGTAAATGTAGGTTGCACAGTAGTAAGTGTGGATATTCTGAACAGTGAGTAATTTTAGATCTATGAAAAGTGGAGGGGGGTGTTACCTAGGATTGGATTGCGTGATTATTCTTACTGTGGCTTTTTGTTGGGTTATTATTGGCTTTAGGTGAGTTACTGCTGTTGATCCCCAAGCACTAATAGCGTAGGTGAGTTAGGGATAGATGAGTGAATGGTATAGTGTGAGAAGGGCAGATTGTGCCATGTTTACCTGGAGTTTACCCAGAGAGAGTTCCGGGGGTCAACGCCCCCGCGGCCCGGTCTGTGACCAGGCCTCCTGGTGAATCAGAGCCTGATCAACCAGGCTGTTGCTGCTGGCTGCACGCAAACCAACGTACGAGCCACAGCCCGGCTGGTCAGGAACCGACTTTAGGTGCTTGTCCAGTGCCAGCTTGAAGACTGCCAGGGGTCTGTTGGTAATCCCCCTTATGTATGCTGGGAGGCAGTTGAACAGTCTCGGGCCCCTGACACTTATTGTATGGTCTCTTAACGTGCTAGTGACACCCCTGCTTTTCATTGGGGGGATGTTGCATCGTCTGCCAAGTCTTTTGCTTTCGTAGTGAGTGATTTTCGTGTGCAAGTTCGGTACTAGTCCCTCTAGGATTTTCCAGGTGTATATAATCATGTATCTCTCCCGCCTGCGTTCCAGGGAATACAGTTTTAGGAACCTCAAGCGCTCCCAGTAATTGAGGTGTTTTATCTCCGTTATGCGTGCCGTGAAGGTTCTCTGTACATTTTCTAGGTCAGCAATTTCACCTGCCTTGAAAGGTGCTGTTAGTGTGCAGCAATATTCCAGCCTAGATAGAACAAGTGACCTGAAGAGTGTCATCATGGGCTTGGCCTCCCTAGTTTTGAAGGTTCTCATTATCCATCCTGTCATTTTTCTAGCAGATGCGACTGATACAATGTTATGGTCCTTGAAGGTGAGATCCTCCGACATGATCACTCCCAGGTCTTTGACGTTGGTGTTTCGCTCTATATTGTGGCCAGAATTTGTTTTGTACTCTGATGAAGATTTAATTTCCTCGTGTTTACCATATCTGAGTAATTGAAATTTCTCATCGTTGAACTTCATATTGTTTTCTGCAGCCCACTGAAAGATTTGGTTGATGTCCGCCTGGAGCCTTGCAGTGTCTGCAATGGAAGACACTGTCATGCAGATTCGGGTGTCATCTGCAAAGGAAGACACGGTGCTGTGGCTGACATCCTTGTCTATGTCGGATATGAGGATGAGGAACAAGATGGGAGCGAGTACTGTGCCTTGTGGAACAGAGCTTTTCACCGTAGCTGCCTCGGACTTTACTCTGTCGACGACTACTCTCTGTGTTCTGTTAGTGAGGAAATTATAGATCCATCGGCCGACATTTCTTGTTATTCCTTTAGCACGCATTTTGTGCGCTATTACGCCATGGTCACATTTGTCGAAGGCTTTTGTAAAGTCTGTATATATTACATCTGCATTCTTTTTGTCTTCTAGTGCATTTAGAACCTTGTCGTAGTGATCCAATAGTTGAGACAGACAGGAGCGACCTGTTCTAAACCCATGTTGCCCTGGGTTGTGTAACTGATGGGTTTCTAGATGGGTGGTGACCTGAACCTGAAGTTTACCTGGAGAGAGTTCCGGGGGTCAACGCCCCCGCGGCCCGGTCTGTGACCAGGCCTCCTGGTGGATCAGAGCCTGATCAACCAGGCTGTTGCTGCTGGCAGCACGCAAACCAACGTACGAGCCACAGCCCGGCTGGTCAGGAACCGACTTTAGGTGCTTGTCCAGTGCCAGCTTGAAGACTGCCAGGGGTCTGTTGGTAATCCCCCTTATGTATGCTGGGAGGCAGTTGAACAGTCTCAGGCCCCTGACACTTATTGTATGGTCTCTTAACGTGCTAGTGACACCCCTGCTTTTCATTGGGGGGATGTTGCATCGTCTGCCAAGTCTTTTGCTTTCGTAGTGAGTGATTTTCGTGTGCAAGTTCGGTACTAGTCCCTCTAGGATTTTCCAGGTGTATATAATCATGTATCTCTCCAGCCTGCATTCCAGGGAATACAGTTTTAGGAACCTCAAGCGCTCCCAGTAAATGAGGTGTTTTATCTCCGTTATGCACACTGTGAAGGTTCTCTGTACATTTTCTGGGTCAGCAATTTCACCTGCCTTGAAAGGTGCTGTTAGTGTGCAGCAATATTCCAGCCTAGATAGAACAAGTGACCTGAAGAGTGTCATCATGGGCTTGGCCTCCCTAGTTTTGAAGGTTCTCATTATCCATCCTGTCATTTTTCTATCAGATGCGATTGATACAATGTTATGGTCCATGAAGGTGAGATCCTCCGACATGATCACTCCCAGGTCTTTGACGTTGGTGTTTCGCTCTATTTTGTGGCCAGAATTTGTTTTGTACTCTGATGAAGATTTAATTTCCTCGTGTTTACCATATCTGAGTACCTTGAGTACCTGAGTGATCATGCTTCTTAGGACCCTTTCAAAGATTTTTATGATATGGGATGTTAGTGCTATCGGTCTGTAGCTCTTTGCTGTTGCTTTACTGCCCCCTTTGTGGAGTGGAGCTATGTCTGTTGTTTTTAGTATCTGTGGGACGACCCCCGTGTCCATGCTCCCTCTCCATAGGATGGAAAAGGCTCGTGATAGAGGCTTCTTGCAGTTCTTGATGAACACGGAGTTCCATGAGTCTGGCCCTGGGGCAGAGTGCATGGGCATGTCATTTATCGCCTGTTCGAAGTCATTTGGTGTCAGGATAACATCGGATAGGCTTGTGTTAACCAAATTTTGTGGCTCTCTCATAAAAAATTCATTTTGATCTTCGACTCTCAGTCTGGTTAGCGGCTTGCTAAAAACTGAGTCATATTGGGACTTGAGTAGCTCACTCATTTCCTTGCTGTCATCTGTGTAGGACCCACCTTGTTTAAGTAGGGACCCAATACTGGACGTTGTTCTTGACTTTGATTTGGCATAGGAGAAGAAATACTTTGGGTTTCTTTCGATTTCATTTATGGCTTTTAGTTCTTCCCGCAATTCCTGACTCCTATAAGATTCCTTTAGCTTAAGTTCGATGCTTGCTATTTCTCTGACCAGTGTCTCCCTACGCATTTCAGATATATTGACCTCTTTTAGCCGCTCTGTTATTCTTTTCCGTCGCCTGTAAAGGGAGCGCCTGTCTCTTTCTATTTTACATCTACTCCTCCTTTTTCTTAGAGGAATAAGCCTTGTGCATACATCGAGTGCCACCAAGTTAATCTGTTCTAGGCATAAGTTGGGGTCTGTGTTGCTTAGTATATCTTCCCAGCTTATATCGGTTAGGACTTGGTTTACTTGGTCCCACTTTATGTTTTTGTTATTGAAGTTGAATTTGGTGAATGCTCCCTCGTGACTAGCCTCATTATGTCGGTCTGGGGCTCCACGCATACATGTCTGAACCTCAATTATGTTGTGATCTGAGTATATTGTGTTTGATATGGTGACATTTCTTATCAGATCATCATTATTAGTGAAGATGAGGTCTAGTGTATTCTCCAGTCTAGTAGGCTCTATTATTTGCTGGTTTAAATTGAATTTTGTGCAGAGATTTAAAAGCTCGTGTGAGTGTGAGTTTTCATCAGAGCTGCCTCCTGGTGTTATTACTGCAACAATATTATTTGCTGTATTCCTCCATTTTAGGTGCCTTAAGTTGAAATCCCCCAGGAGCAAGATGTTGGGTGCAGGAGCTGGAAGATTTTCCAGACAGTGGTCAATTTTTAACAGCTGTTCCTGGAATTGCTGGGATGTTGCATCCGGAGGCTTGTAGACTACCACAATGACTAGGTTTTGGTTCTCGACCTTTACTGCTAAAACTTCCACTTCATCATTTGAGGCATTTAGCAGTTCTGTGCAAACAAGTGACTCTGCAATGTACAGGCCAACCCCCCCCCCTTTTGCCTGTTCACTCTGTCACATCTGTATAGGTTGTAACCTGGGATCCATATTTCGTTGTCCAAGTGATCCTTTATGTGGGTCTCAGTGAAAGCCGCGAACATTGCCTTTGCCTCTGCAAGCAGTCCACGGATGAAAGGTATTTTGTTGTTTGTTGCTGGCTTTAGACCCTGTATATTTGCAAAGAAGAATGTCATCGGACTGGTGGTATTGTTTGTTCTGGGGGGGGATTTTTTTTCCGGCATTAGTATCTGTATCTGTTGGTTTGGAGTGGGGGCCATCGACTGTGGTTCCACTCCAGGTATGACTGGATTTGGTGTACGATTTCTGCCATTTCCTGCCAGTTTTTTTTTTCCTTCCTGGCACTAAAAAACCTCTCCCTCATGAGATTAGATTTAGATTTTGCCACCGAAGTGGCTAGTTTATTGTGCACCCCATATCCATCCTGTGGACGGTAGCGCGAGAGCATATGGATACACAAAAGGCCTAGGAACTAGGCCCCAAAGGGTTAACAGGAATACATATGGATTTATATCTACATATCTATAGTTCACTTATCTGTTACAAGCAAATTTAGGAAATTTGCTTAGTATATCTGGTATCTTATTTTCATTAATAAGATATCTTGACATGTCACATAGGTTATTATACTGTCTGTCTCTGTATTCCTCAATAAGTGGACAATTAAGCACATAGTGTTCAAGAGAGTGACCATATGCCTGATCACATAATTTACATTTAGTTTGATCATCATCTGTGTGTCTCCCAAACTGCCAGAAGTACTTGTAACCA
Source organism: Cherax quadricarinatus (assembly GCF_038502225.1). Taxonomy (NCBI): domain Eukaryota; kingdom Metazoa; phylum Arthropoda; class Malacostraca; order Decapoda; family Parastacidae; genus Cherax; species Cherax quadricarinatus. Next base: position 37,884,840 of record NC_091296.1, on the reverse strand, counting down.
AGCCTAAGCCTGGCCACTACAACATCAGTCAGTCTGTTCACATTGCAAGTTGCTCCATAAACATACTTATCTACGTTCATGTTATCATAGTGGGTTATAGATCTACTCAGGCTTCTAACTGCATTCCTATAACAATCATTTTCATTATTTACTTCTCTCCTAATATTATTCCTAATGCTAGACACAGTTATACCAAAGTTATATTCTACGTTCTCCTTCTGGATACTCTTCTTGGCTAACGTATCAACTTTATCATGAAGGAGTAATCCAATGTGTGATGGGATCCATAGCAATTGTACATTAATTCCTTTGTCCCTAATTTTTGAGTATCTATACCTGGCTTCCCCAATGAGCATGTTGTTGGAGTTATTATATGAGCCAAGAGCCTTCAATGATGACATAGAATCAGTAATGATGATAGAGTCAAGCTCAGTGTCATAGGTTAGCTTTAGCGCCATTAGGATTGCAAACAATTCAGTTTGCAGTGTAGACGCCCAGTTGTTAATTCCTATGCCTATCTTTTTGTCCCCTTTAGATGGTGTGCCTGGCAATTTAAGTTATAGCACAGTCTTTCTTGTACTGAAGAGGTATACATTTCAGGGTGAAAAAGCTTACAGGAAGGGAGTTTGCATTTTCCTGCTGTCATATGGGCATGGCATTTTCTAGGGTGGTCATAGTTGCACGTCCCGTCTGTTTTTCCAGATTTCCCATGTCTGCAGATACCAAGTGCATAGTATGTGCACAGGCTTGGTTTCCATTTGCCTTGGGTTTCTGTGACTGTATTCCATGTTGGTGCATGTTTCCCTGTCTTATTCCTATCCTCCCTAGCACCAACAATGGAGCTCGCACCAGTTGTTTTTGGTAATATATCCTCACTATTGCTAGTGGAGTCCTCTTGTTTGCTATTTCCTGTGGTATTTCTAGTTTGCAATATTGGTTTTATCTTATCTTTGACTACACTTGTTTCCCCACTACGGCTCCTGTCCCCTATGAGGTCATTTATATGTATTCCTTCCTGCGTATAATTCCCGACTACCTGGACAAAATCTCCAGCTTCACCATTACTGTCTCCCAGGACAGCACCTCCAGCTTCACCATTACTGTCTCCCAGGACAGCACCTCCAGCTTCACCATTACTGTCTCCCAGGACAGCACCTCCAGCTTCACCATTATTGTCTCCCAGGACAGCACTATCAGCCCCACATTTACTGACTACCAGGACATCACCTCCAGCCTTACAGTTTCTGACTACATGGCCAGTATCAAGGGCAGTACCATTCAGCCCAGACTTTTTATGTTCCCATCTGTTGTAGAAAGCTTCCAGGTTGTCTATGAAAGCAGTTTTTATGTTATCCTCTTTTAATACCCTTGTGATTTTAGTCCACAGATTTATCTCATTTGGGCATACCCAAAAACACTTCCCTGTTTTAATACTGCTTGTAGCTAGTTCTTGGATATCTGCACAAGGGGCGTGACACCAATTTCCACAAAAATGACAATTTATCCATGTGGAAGCCCGTTTGTTTGATTGACTGCAGACTACACAGAGCTTCATAATGATTTGAATGGTTGATTTACTGTAATTCTACTAGCAACCTCTTGAATACTCTATTAATAACCTCCTTAAATGAAGCTCTAGCTATTTGTATTTCTATTTCTAACTGTACTTGTATATTGGACAGCTTACCGTGTACGTTCCTGATTTATATTTATTGTTTGTGTTTGATAAGGGCTCCTACAACCCCATCCGTTTACAGTCTGCTTTATTGTCCAACGAAACCGTTTGTAACTAGTCAAGGGATATGTAGTGACATATCTTGGAGAGGATCCCAACCATTTTGGATACTTTTTTTTGTTATATGTTGGATATGGGTGCTGAAATTCAGGTTGCTGTAGAGGTGCAGGCCTAGGAATTTGCCCTCATTATGTTTGGCAATGAGAGTGTTGTCGATCTTAATGTTAGGTTGTGCAGCATCAGCTCTGTTACCAAACATAATATAGAAGGTGATAAATTAGACACATGTGCAACTCTTGGGTATCTTTATTGAGGAAACGTTTCTCCACACAGTGGCTTCATCAGCCCATACAAAGGAGAATCTTGAAGAACCGGAGAAGAATGAGGTAATCAGTCCCTCAGCCTTGAGTCGATGTGGTCAGTCCATCAATCTTGAATAGAATACCGCATAAGTGCGGAGAAGGAGCTTATAAACCGTAGGCAGGAGAGGTGCAGCAGTGGTAGATGGTGTCACATTTGTCCAATGTGGAAGTAGGTCGTGCTCAAGGGTTAGGCAAGCGAAGAATTCCCAAGTATTAAGATCCCAAGAAGTTGCAGTGTCTGACAAGATTGTAGATCAATGGTTCAGAGAACCGACACGTTGATAAATTAGACACATGTGCAACTCTTGGGTATCTTTATTGAGGAAACGTTTCGCCACACAGTGGCTTCATCGTGCCCTTGAGCACGACCTACTTCCACATTGAACAAATGTGACACCACCTACGACTGCTGCACCTCTCCTGCCTACGGTTTATAAGCTCCTTCTCCGCACGTATGCCGTATTCTATTCAAGATTGATGGACTGACCACATCGACGCAAAGCTGAGGGACTGATTACCTCATTCTCCTCCGGTTCTTCAAGATTCTCCTTTGTATGGACTGATGAAGCCACTGTGTGGCGAAACGTTTCCTCAATAAAGATACCCAAGAGTTGCACATGTGTCTAATTTATCAACGTGTCGGTTCTCTGAACCATTCATCTTCAATAATATAGAAGGTTTTGTCAGTGTCAAGTGTAAGTTTATTGGTTGTCATCCAAGTAGATACTTTTAGTAGCTCCTCGTTAACAATGGTGTTGAGTGTGGCAAGATATGGGTGGGACAAGACATATGTCGTGTCGTCAGCAAAGAGAATGGGTTTCAGGTGTTGTGATTAATACATTGGGATTATCATAGATGTATAAGAGGAAAAGCAGGGGACCAAGGACACTTCCCTGTGGCACTCCAGTATCAAGTGGTCTTGATGATGAGGTTGTGTCTTTAATGGTGACATACTGATACTGTTAGTAAGGTAGGATTTGAAGTATGTAAATGCATGGCCTCTTATACCATAATGGTCAAGTTTGTGGAGTACAATGCCGTGGTTTACTGTGTCAAAAGCTTTTCTTGGATCAGTAAAAAGTCCTAATGGATAGTCCTAATTTTCCAGATCTGTGTAAAGCAGATCTAGCATTTTTACAATTGCATCGTTTGTGTTTTTATTTTTTCTGAAGCCAAATTGGAAGGGGTTGAGTATGTTTTGTGCTGTTATAAACGAATATAGTCTCTTGTGCACGAGTTTCTCGAAGATTTTGGATAGCAACGGTAAGTTTGATATTGGCCTATAGTTGTTTACATCTGTGGGGTCACCATCTTTGTGTATTGGTGTAACTATTGCTGTCTTGAGTAGTGTCGGGAAGGTGCTAGTTTCTAGGGATTTGTTAAAAAGTAATGAAATAGGTAAAAGGGCATGAGCCGCTCGCTTGTACAATAATGGTGGGACGTGAGACAGAGTCCCTGAATTATTTTTAAGTCACTTAATAATCTGTGGGCTCAGTAGGTGCAAGATACAAGGAGTTTAGGAAATTCCCATCTAAGTAATCACTTGCATGGGCATTGGTACCTGGGATTTTACTGGCGAGATTTGATCCTATGGTTGAGAAGAAGTCATTTATCTTGTTAACTGTATCAATGGGATGCAGTGGTGTTTCGTTAGGTTTAATTAGGACAATATCGTTAGTTATTTTCAGTTTGTGGGTTCCCAGAATCTGAGAGAGTGTTTTCCAGGTCTTTTTTTATATCTCATCTTGTTTCAGTGACTCTGCTGGGGTAGTACAATTGTTTGGCTTTTTTTTTATTAGATTTTAGATATTGCCACCGAAGTGGCTAGTTTATTGTGCACCCCATATCCATCCTGTGGACGGTAGCGCGAGAGCATATGGATACACAAAAGGCCTAGGAACTAGGCCCCAAAGGGTTAACAGGAATACATATGGATTTATATCTACATATCTATAGTTCACTTATCTGTTACAAGCAAATTTAGGAAATTTGCTTAGTATATCTGGTATCTTATTTTCATTAATAAGATATCTTGACATGTCACATAGGTTATTATACTGTCTGTCTCTGTATTCCTCAATAAGTGGACAATTAAGCACATAGTGTTCAAGAGAGTGACCATATGCCTGATCACATAATTTACATTTAGTTTGATCATCATCTGTGTGTCTCCCAAACTGCCAGAAGTACTTGTAACCAAGCCTAAGCCTGGCCACTACAACATCAGTCAGTCTGTTCACATTTATTAGTATGGTGAGAACTGATAAATAATGTTTAAGAATATCTTTGTGTATTAATCCCTGTCTATATCGCTTTCCATATTGGTGTTTCTTATCAATGGATTTCAGTATGCTGCTAGTTAGCCAAGGGCAACCGAGCCGTTTATTCATAATCTGTTTCGTTTTTATAGGACAATGTTTGTTGTATAGTCTAAGTAATTTATTCAGAAATATGTCTGTCCAATCGTCAAAACCATTGGCCTTGGAGAATTATGTAGGCCCGTCAACAGTCTCTAGCTCTGCTGTGAAATTACTTATTGAGGCCTCGTCTTGGAGTCTAAATGAAACTTAGTTGTATTCCAGTGGTGGTTTACTAATGTTTGTTAAGAGGAAGGTGAGGTAATGGTTAGTGGTGCTGTCTGTGATTATCCCTAATATAAGGTTAGTAAGTTTAATATGTTTATTATGCACCCCATACCCATCCTGTGGGCGGTAGTCAAAAGATTGCAGAGGTACATAATGGGTCCTATTCCTGATTTAAGAGGGGCTAGTATATTGGTCCATATATGGTGAATTATGGTTGCATTTGTCTCAGTCAGCCTGGTTGGTTTAGTTATTGTTGGTATGAGAAGTGTGTTGTTCATATGGTTGATGAAATCAGTTACAGGCTGATCATCTGGTAGGCCAAGGTTCTTATCCAACCGACACCTCCCTATTTAATCTGATGGATTACACAGGAACTGAAATGTCGATAGGGAACCTCATACTGTTAACCACAATATGTTGTGTAAGAAACTTCAAGCTATCGGCACAGGTACCATAGACTGGTTTAAGTCCTACCTTAGCAACAGGACACAAATTGTCAAAATCAACAAATCAGAATCAAAACCCCTGCCGATAGCATGTGGAGTTCCCCAAGGTAATATTCTGGGTCCCTTATTATTCCTATGCTATATAAACGACATGTCTATCAGTGTCAAATGCAAACTCCTACTGTATGCGGATGACAGTGTTCTGTTAGTGTCAGGTAAAGACCCACAAGATATAGCTGATGTAATAAGACTGGAACTGGAGTCCTGCAGAAAATGGTTAGTAGACAAACTATCGTTACACCTCGGGAAAACGGAAGCCATACTCTATGGCATGAAACATAAAGTAAGAAGGATAAATAATTTTAATATCTGGTGTAATGTGGAACCATCACTTCAGTTTCCTCAGTAAAATATCTGGGAATCACCGACCAGTATGGTTTAAATAAGTGACCCACTGATCAGATCAGATAGACTGGTCCGAACCCTTGACTGGTCCGAACCCTTGACTGGTCCGAACCCTTGACTGGTCCGAACCCTGGACTGGTTTCAAACGGTTTCGTTGTGCACTACCTAGCAGGTTATTAATAGAATATTCAAGAGGTTGCTAGTAGAATTGCAGTAAATCAACCATTCAAATCATTATGAAGCTGTATGTAGTCTGTGGTCAGTCAAACAAACGGGCCTCCACATGCATAAATTGTCATTTTTGTGGAAATTGGTGTCACGCCCCTTGTGCAGATATCCAAGAACTAGCTACAAGCAGTATTAAAACAGGGAAGTGTTTTTGGGTATGCCCAAATGAGATAAATCTGTGGACTAAAATCACAAGGGTATTAAAAGAGGTCAACATCAAAGCTGCTTTCATAGAAAACCTGGAAGCTTTCTACAACAGATGGGAACATAAAAAGTCTGGGATGAATGGTACTGCCCTTGATACTGGCCATGTACTCAGAAACTGTAAGGCTGGAGATGAGGTCCTGGTAGTCAGAAAATGGGGGGCTGATAGTGCTGTCCTGGGAGACAGTAATGGTGAAGCTGGAGGTGCTGTCCTGGGAGACAGTAATGGGGAAGCTGGAGATGCTGTCCTGGGAGACAGTAATGGTGAAGCTGGAGATTTTGTCCAGGTAGTCGGGAATTATACGCAGGAAGGAATACATATAAATGACCTCATAGGGGACAGGAGCCATAGTAGGGAAACAAGTGTAGTCGAAGATAAGATAAAACCAATATTGCAAACTAGAAATACCGCAGGAAATAGCAAACAAGAAAACTCCACTAGCAATAGTGAGGATATATTACCAAAAACAACTGGTGGGAGCTCCATTGTTGGTGCTAGGGAGGATAGAAGTAAGACAGGGAAACATGCACCAACAGGGAATACAGTCACAGAAACCCAAGGCAAACGGAAACCAAGCCTGTGCACATACTATGCACTCGGTTTCTGCTGGCATGGGAAATCTGGAAAAACAGATGGGACGTGCAACTATGACCACCCTAGAAAATGCCATGCCCATCTGACAACAGGAACATGCAAACTCCCTTCCTGTAAGCTTTTTCACCCTGAACTGTGTACCTCTTCAGTACAGGAAAGACTGTGCTATAACTTAAATTGCCAGGCATACCATCTAAAGGGGACAAAAAGATACAAAACATCCAGGCCATGGGAAAACCTGGGTAGTCACAGCCACTCAAGAGGGAGAGGTTTTTTAGTGCCAGGAAGGAAAAAAAACTGGCAGGAAATGGCAGAAATCGTACACCAAATCCAGTCATTCCTGGAGTGGAACCACAGTCGATGGCCTCCACTCCAAACCAACAGATACAGATACTTATGCCGGAAAAAAAATCCCCCCCCAGTACCAACAATACCACCAGTCCGATAACATTCTTCTTTGCAAATATACAGGGTCTAAAGCCAGCAACAAACAACAAAATACCTTTCATCCGTGGACTGCTTGCAGAGGCAAAGGCAGTGTTCGCGGCTTTCACTGAGACCCACATAAAGGATCACTTGGACAACGAAATATGGGTCCCAGGTTACAACCTAAACAGATGTGACAGAGTGAACAGGCAAAAGGGGGGGTTGGCCTGTACATTGCAGAGTCACTTGTTTGCACAGAACTGCTAAATGCCTCAAATGATGTAGTGGAAGTTTTAGCAGTAAAGGTCGAGAACCAAAACCTAGTCATTGTGGTAGTCTACAAGCCTCCGGATGCAACATCCCAGCAATTCCAGGAACAGCTGTTAAAAATTGACCACTGTCTGGAAAACCTTCCAGCTCCTGCACCCAACATCTTGCTCCTGGGGGGATTTCAACTTAAGGCACCTAAAATGGAGGAATATAGCAAATAATATTGTTGCAGTAATAACACCAGGAGGCAGCTCTGATGAAAACTCACACTCACACAAGCTTTTAAATCTCTGCACAAAATTCAATTTAAACCAGCAAATAATAGAGCCTACTAGACTGAAGAATACACTAGACCTCATCTTCACTAACAATGATGATCTGATAAGAAATGTCACCATATCAAAAACAATATACTCAGATCACAACATAATTGAGGTTCAGTCATGTATGCGCGGAGCCCCAGACCGACATAATGAGATTAGTCACGAGGGAGCATTCACCAAATTCAACTTCAATAACAAAAACATAAAGTGGGACCAAGTAAACCAAGTCCTAACCGATATAAGCTGGGAAGATATACTAAGCAACACAGACCCCAACTTATGCCTAGAACAGATTAACTCGGTGGCACTCGATGTATGCACAAGGCTTATTCCTCTAAGAAAAAGGAGGAGTACATGTAAAACAGAAAGAGACAGGCGCTCCCTTTACAGGCGACGGAAAAGAATAACAGAGCGGCTAAAAGAGGTCAATATATCTGAAATGCGTAGGGAGACACTGGTCAGAGAAATAGCAAGCATCGAACTTAAGCTAAAAGAATCCTTTAGGAGTCAGGAATCGCGGGAAGAACTAAAAGCCATAAATGAAATCGAAAGAAACCCAAGGTGTTTCTTCTCCTATGCCAAATCAAAATCGAGAACAACGTCCAGTATTGGGCTCCTACTTTAACAAGATGGGTCCTACACAGATGACAGCAAGGAAATGAGTGAGCTACTCAAGTCCCAATATGACTCAGTTTTTAGCAAGCCGCTAACCAGACTGAGAGTCGAAGATCAAAATGATTTTTTTATGAGAGCCACAAAATTTGATTAACACAAGCCTATCCGATGTTATCCTGACGCCAAATGACTTCGAACAGGCGATAAATGACATGCCCATGCACTCTGCCCCAGGGCCAGACTCATGGAACTCTGTGTTCATCAAGAACTGCAAGAAGCCCCTATCACGAGCCTTTTCCATCCTATGGAGAGGGAGCATGGACACGGGGGTCGTCCCACAGTTACTAAAAACAACAGACATAGCCCCACTCCACAAAGGGGGCAGTAAAGCAACAGCAAAGAACTACAGACCAATAGCACTAACATCCCATATCATAAAAATCTTTAAAAGGGTCCTAAGAAGCAAGATCACCACCCATCTAGAAACCCATCAGTTACACAACCCAGGGCAACATGGGTTTAGAACAGGTCGCTCCTGCCTGTCTCAACTATTGGATCACTACGACAAGGTCCTAAATGCACTAGAAGACAAAAAGAATGCAGATGTAATATATACAGACTTTGCAAAAGCCTTCCACAAGTGTGACCATGGCGTAATAGTGCACAAAATGCTTGCTAAAGGAATAACAGGAAAAGTCGGTCGATGGATCTATAATTTCCTCACTAACAGAACACAGAGAGTAGTCATCAACAGAGTAAAGTCTGAGGCAGCTACGGTGAAAAGCTCTGTTCCACAAGGCACAGTACTCGCTCCCATCTTGTTCCTCATCCTCATATCCGACATAGACAAGGATGTCAGCCACAGCACCGTGTCTTCCTTTGCAGATGACACCCGAATCTGCATGACAATGTCTTCCATTGCAGACACTGCAAAGCTCCAGGCGGACATCAACCAAAGATTTAGATTAGATTTTGCCACCGAAGTGGCTAGTTTATTGTGCACCCCATATCCATCCTGTGGACGGTAGCGCGAGAGCATATGGATACACAAAAGGCCTAGGAACTAGGCCCCCAAAGGGTTAACAGGAATACATATGGATTTATATCTACATATCTATAGTTCACTTATCTGTTACAAGCAAATTTAGGAAATTTGCTTAGTATATCTGGTATCTTATTTTCATTAATAAGATATCTTGACATGTCACATAGGTTATTATACTGTCTGTCTCTGTATTCCTCAATAAGTGGACAATTAAGCACATAGTGTTCAAGAGAATGACCATATGCCTGATCACATAATTTACATTTAGTTTGATCATCATCTGTGTGTCTCCCAAACTGCCAGAAGTACTTGTAAGCAAGCCTAAGCCTGGCCACTACAACATCAGTCAGTCTGTTCACATTGCAAGTTGCTCCATAAACATACTTATCTACGTTCATGTTATCATAGTGGGTTATAGATCTACTCAGGCTTCTAACTGCATTCCTATAACAATCATTTTCATTATTTACTTCTCTCCTAATATTATTCCTAATGCTAGACACAGTTATACCAAAGTTATATTCTACATTCTCCTTCTCGATACTCTTCTTGGCTAACATATCAACTTTATCATGAAGGAGTAATCCAGTGTGTGATGGGATCCATAGCAATTGTACATTAATTCCTTTGTCCCTAATTTTTGAGTATCTATACCTGGCTTCCCCAATGAGCATGTTGTTGGAGTCATTATATGAGCCAAGAGCCTTCAATGATGACATAGAATCAGTAATGATGATAGAGTCAAGCTCAGTGTCATAGGTTAGCTTTAGCGCCATTAGGATTGCAAACAATTCAGTTTGCAGTGTAGACGCCCAGTTGTTAATTCTTATGCCTAACTCAACAAATTTATTATCGTTCTTAACTAGGGAGGTGGCAACAAGAGCAGATGCAGCCCTGCCAGAAGACTCCTGTTTAGATCCATCAGTGTATATAACTTGTGATAACTTGTTACTACCAGCTAGGTGAGAAATTTCTTCTTGAGCAGTTGCTCTAACAAGAGATTTAAGGAAGGGATTACTAGCAATGAGCTTCTTGGGAGGAACTTGTAGGTATGTGATATTAAATGAACACATCTTCCATGGAGGGGTGAAATGCTCTTGTTGCCTACAGTGATACAGTTCATGCAGGTTATAAAACTTAATGCAATTGCACGTTTTCACAATCCATTTAGATCTGTGTGTATTTACCTCTAGACACTTGGTAAGATTCACTGTGACAGTGTCTGGTTCGTTTCTCAACATTCTAATACCGAGTACCGTGTTAATTTCAACAATCCTATCACTGATACTAGAAATACCAAGCTCCTTCCTCATGTTAAGAACTTTTGTAGATCTGGGACAGCCAAGAATAATCCTGAGAGCTTCATTTTGCATTAACTCCAAGGGTCGGAGAGAACTTTCTCTAGCTAATATCAACATGGGAGCAGCATAATCAATTAAGGACCTAACATAGGCTATGTACATCATTCTCACGATTCTCACATTTGCACCATAGTTGGGATTGTAGCCAGCAACAGCTTTGAGAGCATTTAGCCTAGCTTTACATTTCTTGTTTAGTTGTGGTATAGTGGATTTGTTAAAGGGTACATCTACACCAAGATATCTGTAAGTTTTAACGTAGCTAATGATTTCACCCTGGAAATAGATGGGTGGGGGATGTCGTTTGCTTGTTAATATCTTAGTTTTAGAGGAAGATATTATGAGGCCTAGTCGATTACAAATTGCTTGAACTTCATTAAGAATGGTATTCATCTTCTTATGCCCTGTTGTATGGATCATGATATCATCAGCATAGCTTATAGCTATATGTTTAGGTGAGGCAGGTAGAGCATTTAGGAGAGCATTAATCAGAATATTAAATAGCATGGGACTAAGAACTCCTCCCTGCGGTGTACCTAAAGACATTTCTTTAGAATCACTTCTGAAGCCTTGGTAAAGGACAGAGGATACTCTATTTGACAGGTATCCTATTATCCAGCAGAGTAAGCTACCACCAATATTCATTTTGGCTAGTTCATGTAGTATAACGGTTCTGTTCGCAATATCAAATGCAGATTTTAGATCAAGAAAAGTGGTAAAACTAGTAGAGGTGTGTGCAGTGAGAAAGGTGGAAATACAGTTCTGCACACTTTTACCTTTCATGAATCCATAGAGGTAGGGGGAAAGTTGATGTCTGATTCTGTAGTACAGTCTGTTAAGCATCATTCTTTCAAAAGTTTTACAAAGACAACTAGTTAAGGAGATCGGCCTAAATGTATCAGGCTGTTGGGGCTTAGGGATAGGCACAATGAGACTATTGGTCCAGGAAGTAGGAAGAACGCCCTCAATGTAACTGAGATTATACAGTGCCAACAAAGGGTTATCAGGCACGTGCCTTAGAATTCTGAGAATATCATAGGTTATACCATCCTCTCCAGGAGCAGTTGATCGACCTTTGGTTAATGCATTATCTAATTCATATTCGGTAAAGAGGCAATCACTCTCATCAATATTTTGGCTCATAAAATTAATCAGTTTCAACATTTCTTCAGAAGTACTCTCTAAATTTTTTCTAATATGAGATGGAAGGCTTTCATGCCTGGATGTTTTGGACCAGTCATTTATGAGGTCATTTGCTTTTTCAAGAGGAAAGGGATGAGCAACATTGCCAGTCTTTTTCCTGGTTATTTTATTTATACCTTTCCAAGCCAAACTCAAAGGGGTGGACCTTACCTGGACATCAACCAAATATTTCAGTGGGCTGCAGAAAACAATATGAAGTTCAACGATGAGAAATTTCAATTACTCAGATATGGTAAACATGAGGAAATTAAATTTTCATCAGAGTACAAAACAAATTCTGGCCACAAAATAGTGCGAAACACCAACGTCAAAGACCTGGGAGTGATCATGTCGGAGGATCTCACCTTCAAGGACCATAACATTGTATCAATCGCATCTGCTAGAAAAATGACAGGATGGATAATGAGAACCTTCAAAACTAGGGAGGCCAAGCCCATGATGACACTCTTCAGGTCACTTGTTCTATCTAGGCTGGAATATTGCTGCACACTAACAGCACCTTTCAAGGCAGGTGAAATTGCCGACCTAGAAAATGTACAGAGAACTTTCACGGCGCGCATAACGGAGATAAAACACCTCAATTATTGGGAGCGCTTGAGGTTCCTAAACCTGTATTCCCTGGAACGTAGGAGGGAGAGATACATGATTATATACACCTGGAAAATCCTAGAGGGACTAGTACCGAACTTGCACACGAAAATCACTCACTACGAAAGCAAAAGACTTGGCAGACGATGCACCATCCCCCCAATGAAAAGCAGGGGTGTCACTAGCACGTTAAGAGACCATACAATAAGTGTCAGGGGCCCGAGACTGTTCAACTGCCTCCCAGCACACATAAGGGGGATTACCAACAGACCCCTGGCAGTCTTCAAGCTGGCACTGGACAAGCACCTAAAGTCAGTTCCGGATCAGCCGGGCTGTGGCTCGTACGTTGGTTTGCGTGCAGCCAGCAGCAACAGCCTGGTTGATCAGGCTCTGATCCACCAGGAGGCCTGGTCACAGACCGGGCCGCGGGGGCGTTGACCCCCGGAACTCTCTCCAGGTAAACTCCAGGTAAACTCCAGGAATCCCCTTATACCCACACATGTCAGGAAAATTGATAGGGAACAGCATAGTAAAGAAAGCGAATGCCAGACTAAAGTTCCTCTACAGACTAGCACAGTGTCTACCTACTGAGGCTCGCAGGACTCTGTCTTGAGCCCTTATACAATGTCATATGGATTACGCTTGCTCTGGCACTATGCCTTGACAAAAAAAAAAAAAAAAAAAAAATGGAAGATAGAGTACAAATCACCCAGAACAAAATGAATTACAGCAGTTGGATATGCTGAATGTTGAAGACAGAGTAAAACAACTGAAGCTAAATCAAGTTTATAAAATTGCTCTCAAACAGTGTCCAGAGTATCTTGCTGCCAGTTATATCAAGGTTGGGAACCGAACCAATCATAGTACTAGGGGGAGAGAGCACGACTTTATAGTACCCACAGTCAGTGGCCAGGCTTCAAACACCTTTTATTGTACAGCAATAAAGGATGTCAAAGCCAGTCATAGCATAAACCAGTTCAAGAAGAGTGCCTAAAGGTGCCTATACTATAAATCAACAAAACAGAATCAGAACCCCTGCCGATAACATGTGGAGTTCCCCAAGGTAGTATTCTGGGTCCCTTATTATTCTTATGTTATGTCAATGATATGCCTATCAGTGTCAAGTGCAAACTCCTACTGTATGCAGATGACAGTGCTCTGTTAGTGTCAGGTAAAGACCCACAAGATATTGCTAATGTTTTAACACTGGAACTGGAGTCCTGCAGCAAATGGTTAGTAGACAACAAACTATCATTACACCTAGGGAAAACTGAAGCCATTCTCTTTGGCACGAAACATAAACTGAGAAGGGTAAATAATTTTAATGTTCAATGTAATGGGGAGCCCATCACTTTGGTTTCATCAGTAAAATATTTGGGAATCCCCTTTGACCCATGCATGTCAGGAGAATTGATAGGGAACAGTGTAGTAAAGAAAGCGAATGCCAAACTGAAGTTCCTGTATAGACAAGCACAGTGTCTACCTACTGAGGCTCGCAGGACCCTATGTCTAGCCCTTATACAATGCCATATGGATTATGCTTGCTCTTCTTGGTACTCTGCCTTGACAAAAAAAAACTGAAAGATAGACTGCAAATCACCCAGAACAAAATCGTAAGATTCATCCTGGGGCTGGGACCAAGAGAACATGTAGGCCAGGATGAATTACAGCAGTTGGATATGCTGAATGTTGAAGACAGAGTAAAACAACTGAAGCTAAATCATGTTTATAAAATTGCTCACAAACAGTGTCCAGAATATCTTGCTGTCAATTTTGTCAAGGTTGGGAACCAAAGCAATCATAGTACTAGGGGGAGAGAGCACAACTTTGTAGTACCCACAGTCAGTGGCCAGGCTTCAAACACCTTTTATTGTACAGCAATAAAGGAATGGAACAGACTACCCGCACATGTCAAAGCCAGTCATAGCGTGAACCAGTTCAAGAAGAGTGCCAAAAGGTGTCTGATGAATGTAGCTACAGAAAGGGAGGGGAATGATTTTCTATTTTTTAGCTAACATACGTGTAAATTTTACCTTATTCCTTGTAATGACCCTCGTATTGTAGATAGTCTTAATGACCTTGGTGTAGCAGATAGTCTTTTTAGTATGATAATAAGATGTTATCTTCATTGTAGAATAATAAGAAAATATTATAGCCTTTATACTATAATAATAAGGTAAAAGGACCCCAATGGAAATAAGTCACTCTGTCTGACTTTTTTGGGTTATCCTAGGTTCTCTACACATATGCTGCTATGTATGATAATTCTATGTAACTGTATTTGTGTATACCTGAATAAACTTACTTACTTACTTACTTACTTACTAATGAATGTACCTACGGAAAGGAAGAAGAATGATGTTTACCTTATTCCTAGTCTATCTCCTTTGTAACACAATAAGATATTATCTCCTTTATAGTATAATAATAAAGTATTGAAAGGACCCCAGTGGAAATAAGACACTAGGTTTTCTACACATATGTCGCTATGAATGATAAACTATGTAACTATATTTGCGTATAATTAGTTAGTTTAATATCTTCATTATGCACCCCGTACCCATCCTTCGGACGGTAGTCAAAAGAGGTACATAATTGGTCCAGGGACTGGACTCCAAAGTTTTGAAAGCTGAACAAGTTACAAAGGTAATGAACTAGATCTAGTATTTGTTTATACTTGACTAAACTTACGGTAGTGTAGAGAGCAGCAGGGCTGGATACCGTAGTGTAGAGAGCAGCAGGGCTGGATACCGTAGTGTAGAGAGCAGCAGGGCTGGATACCGTAGTGTAGAGAGCAGCAGGGCTGGATACCGTAGTGTAGAGAGCAGCAGGGCTGGATACCGTAGTGTAGAGAGCAGCAGGGCTGGATACCGTAGTGTAGAGAGCAGCAGGGCTGGATACCGTAGTGTTACCTGGAGTTTACCTGGAGAGAGCTCCGGGGGTCAACGCCCCCGCGGCCCGGTCTGAGACCAGGCCTCCTGGTGGATCAGAGCCTGATCAACCAGGCTGTTGCTGCTGGCTGCACGCAAACCAACATACGAGCCACAGCCCGGCTGATCCGGAACTGACTTTAGGTGCTTGTCCAGTGCCAGCTTGAAGACTGCCAGGGGTCTGTTGGTAATCCCCCTTATGTGTGCTGGGAGGCAGTTGAACAGTCTCGGGCCCCTGACACTTATTGTATGGTCTCTTAACGTGCTAGTGACACCCCTGCTTTTCATTGGGGGGATGGTGCATCGTCTGCCAAGTCTTTTGCTTTCGTAGTGGGTGATTTTCGTGTGCAAGTTAGGTACTAGTCCCTCTAGGATTTTCCAGGTGTATATAATCATGTATCTCTCCCTCCTGCGTTCCAGGGAATACAGGTTTAGGAACCTCAAGCGCTCCCAATAATTGAGGTGTTTTATCTCCGTTATGCGCGCCGTGAAAGTTCTCTGTACATTTTCTAGGTCGGCAATTTCACCTGCCTTGAAAGGTGCTGTTAGTGTGCAGCAATATTCCAGCCTAGATAGAACAAGTGACCTGAAGAGTGTCATCATGGGCTTGGCCTCCCTAGTTTTGAAGGTTCTCATTATCTATCCTGTCATTTTTCTAGCAGATGCGATTGATACAATGTTATGGTCCTTGAAGGTGAGATCCTCCGACATGATCACTCCCAGGTCTTTGACGTTGGTGTTTCGCTCTATTTTGTGGCCAGAATTTGTTTTGTACTCTGATGAAGATTTAATTTCCTCATGTTTACCATATCTGAGTAATTGAAATTTCTCATCGTTGAACTTCATATTGTTTTCTGCAGCCCACTGAAAGATTTGGTTGATGTCTGCCTGGAGCTTTGCAGTGTCTGCAATGGAAGACACTGTCATGCAGATTCGGGTGTCATCTGCAAAGGAAGACACGGTGCTGTGGCTGACATCCTTGTCTATGTCGGATATAAGGATGAGGAACAAGATGGGAGCGAGTACTGTGCCTTGTGGAACAGAGCTTTTCACCGTAGCTGCCTCGGACTTTACTCTGTTGACGACTACTCTCTGTGTTCTGTTAGTGAGGAAATTATAGATCCATCGACCGACTTTTCCTGTTATTCCTTTAGCACGCATTTTGTGCGCTATTACGCCATGGTCACACTTGTCGAAGGCTTTTGCAAAGTCTGTATATATTACATCTGCATTCTTTTTGTCTTCTAGTGCATTTAGGACCTTGTCGTAGTGGTCCAATAGTTGAGACAGACAGGAGCGACCTGTTCTAAACCCATGTTGCCCTGGGTTGTGTAACTGATGGGTTTCTAGATGGGTGGTGATCTTGCTTCTTAGGACCCTTTCAAAGATTTTTATGATATGGGATGTTAGTGCTATTGGTCTGTAGTTCTTTGCTGTTGCTTTACTGCCCCCTTTGTGGAGTGGGGCTATGTCTGTTGTTTTTAGTAACTGTGGGACGACCCCCGTGTCCATGCTCCCTCTCCATAGGATGGAAAAGGCTCGTGATAGGGGCTTCTTGCAGTTCTTGATGAACACAGAGTTCCATGAGTCTGGCCCTGGGGCAGAGTGCATGGGCATGTCATTTATCGCCTGTTCGAAGTCATTTGGCGTCAGGATAACATCGGATAGGCTTGTGTTAATCAAATTTTGTGGCTCTCTCATAAAAAATTCATTTTGATCTTCGACTCTCAGTCTGGTTAGCGGCTTGCTAAAAACTGAGTCATATTGGGACTTGAGTAGCTCACTCATTTCCTTGTTGTCATCTGTGTAGGACCCATCTTGTTTAAGTAGGGGCCCAATACTGGACGTTGTTCTCGATTTTGATTTGGCATAGGAGAAGAAATACTTTGGGTTTCTTTCGATTTCATTTATGGCTTTTAGTTCTTCCCGCGATTCCTGACTCCTAAAGGATTCTTTTAGCTTAAGTTCGATGCTTGCTATTTCTCTGACCAGTGTCTCCCTACGCATTTCAGATATATTGACCTCTTTTAGCCGCTCTGTTATTCTTTTCCGTCGCCTGTAAAGGGAGCGCCTGTCTCTTTCTGTTTTACATCTACTCCTCCTTTTTCTTAGAGGAATAAGCCTTGTGCATACATCGAGTGCTACCGAGTTAATCTGTTCTAGGCATAAGTTGGGGTCTGTGTTGCTTAGTATATCTTCCCAGCTTATATCGGTTAGGACTTGGTTTACTTGGTCCCACTTTATGTTTTTGTTATTGAAGTTGAATTTGGTGAATGCTCCCTCGTGACTAATCTCATTATGTCGGTCTGGGGCTCCGCGCATACATGACTGAACCTCAATTATGTTGTGATCTGAGTATATTGTTTTTGATATGGTGATATTTCTTATCAGATCATCATTGTTAGTGAAGATGAGGTCTAGTGTATTCTCCAGTCTAGTAGGCTCTATTATTTGCTGGTTTAAATTGAATTTTGTGCAGAGATTTAAAAGCTCGCGTGAGTGTGAGTTTTCATCAGAGCTGCCTCCTGGTGTTATTACTGCAACAATATTATTTGCTATATTCCTCCATTTTAGGTGCCTTAAGTTGAAATCCCCCAGGAGCAAGATGTTGGGTGCAGGAGCTGGAAGGTTTTCCAGACAGTGGTCAATTTTTAACAGCTGTTCCTGGAATTGCTGGGATGTTGCATCCGGAGGCTTGTAGACTATCACAATGACTAGGTTTTGGTTCTCGACCTTTACTGCTAAAACTTCCACTACATCATTTGAGGCATTTAGCAGTTCTGTGCAAACAAGTGACTCTGCAATGTACAGGCCAACCCCCCCCTTTTGCCTGTTCACTCTGTCACATCTGTATAGGTTGTAACCTGGGATCCATATTTCGTTGTCCAAGTGATCCTTTATGTGGGTCTCAGTGAAAGCCGCGAACATTGCCTTTGCCTCTGCAAGCAGTCCACGGATGAAAGGTATTTTGTTGTTTGTTGCTGGCTTTAGACCCTGTATATTTGCAAAGAAGAATGTTATCGGACTGGTGGTATTGTTGGTACTGGGGGGGGATTTTTTTTCCGGCATTAGTATCTGTATCTGTTGGTTTGGAGTGGAGGCCATCGACTGTGGTTCCACTCCAGGAATGACTGGATTTGGTGTACGATTTCTGCCATTTCCTGCCAGTTTTTTTTCCTTCCTGGCACTAAAAAACCTCTCCCTCTTGAGTGGCTGTGGCTACCCATGTTTTCCCATGGCCTGGATGTTTTGTATCTTTTTGTCCCCTTTAGATGGTATGCCTGGCAATTTAAGTTATAGCACAGTCTTTCCTGTACTGAAGAGGTACACAGTTCAGGGTGAAAAAGCTTACAGGAAGGGAGTTTGCATTTTCCTGTTGTCATATGGGCATGGCATTTCCTAGGGTGGTCATAGTTGCACGTCCCATCAGTTTTTCCAGATTTCCCATGCCAGCAGATACCGAGTGCATAGTATGTGCACAGGCTTGGTTTCCATTTGCCTTGGGTTTCTGTGACTGTATTCCCTGTTGGTGCATGTTTCCCTGTCTTACTTCTATCCTCCCTAGCACCAACAATGGAGCTCCCACCATTTGTTTTTGGTAATATATCCTCACTATTGCTAGTGGAGTCCTCTTGTTTGCTATTTCCTGCGGTATTTCTAGTTTGCAATATTGGTTTTATCTTATCTTTGACTACACTTGTTTCCCTACTATGGCTCCTGTCCCCTATGAGGTCATTCATATGTATTCCTTCCTGCGTATAATTCCCGACTACCTGGACAAAATCTCCAGCTTCACCATTACTGTCTCCCAGGACAGCATCTCCAGCTTCCCCATTACTGTCTCCCAGGACAGCATCTCCAGCTTCACCATTACTGTCTCCCAGGACAGCACCTCCAGCTTCACCATTACTGTCTCCCAGGACAGCACCTCCAGCTTCCCCATTACTGTCTCCCAGGACAGCACTATCAGCCCCCCATTTACTGACTACCAGGACATCATCTCCAGCCTTACAGTTTGTGACTACATGGCCAGTATCAAGGGCAGTACCATTCAGCCCGGACTTTTTATGTTCCCATCTGTTGTAGAAAGCTTCCAGGTTTTCTATGAAAGCAGCTTTGATGTTGACCTCTTTTAATACCCTTGTGATTTTAGTCCACAGATTTATCTCATTTGGGCATACCCAAAAACACTTCCCTGTTTTAATACTGCTTGTAGCTAGTTCTTGGATATCTGCACAAGGGGCGTGACACCAATTTCCACAGAAATGACAATTTATGCATGTGGAAGCCCGTTTGTTTGACTGACCACAGACTACACACAGCTTCATAATGATTTGAATGGTTGATTTACTGCAATTCTACTAGCAACCTCTTGAATATTCTATTAATAACCTGCTAGGTGGTGCACAACGAAACCGTTTGAAACCAGTCCAGGGTTCGGACCAGTCAAGGGTTCGGACCAGTCAAGGGTTCGGACCAGTCAAGGGTTCGGACCAGTCAAGGGTTCGGACCAGTCTACCAGTCTATCTGATCTGATCAGTGGGTCACTTATTTAAACCATACTGGTCGGTGAATTGAGCTAACACATGAAGGATCTACTGGAAATTATCTACCCGAGTAATATGTGATTTGATTGATACAAAAGTATAACTTGCGTGTTGAAGAGCCGGTGACTGCTGGCACTCCTACAATGACGAACGGTCGAGCCTCCACCTTTGTTTATCAATCGCTGTATCTAGCTTCTCTATTTTTTTTTTTTTCGGCTCCACCACAATAAATGCTATATTATCACTATAGTTGACTGGTGCAAATTTTGGAGGAAGGGCGCTTTTTCTGTAGTAATAATTGCTTCTCGTTGTGTATATTGCGACCGCTGGTAACTACAGGTTATATGAAATTCACAGTAACGTCTGGTATTTCAAGAAAAAGAAACTAATGAAAGTCACTCCACTCCACTAAGTACCATTATAATACTGGTTAGTTGCTACTACAACACTGTATTCTGCTATTCACTGGTATCACTAGATTATATGCGAGTACACTAGCAGGCCAGGAAGATTTTAATTAAAAACAGCTGACCTGTGGTAAGTTTCTGGCGACTTCTGGCACCTGCCTCTATAGGCTTATCACTTCATTTACAAACTCACCTGTTTTCAAATGACACTTTAGCCTTTATCATCAATATACTAGGGAGCCACTGTAGTATACACTATACACTATGTATACTCAATGCTTTCAGGGAGACTTTCTTTCCTCTGACACAAAGTTCAATATTATTATTTTTCCACACGGGACAGGCCTATGATTCCCCTCTGGCAGTAAACTCTGCTAGGTAGTGCACACAATTCTCCTTTTTTTTACTCAGTATATAATGTTTTCCGCCCAAGATTGGTTCCAGGCGCTAGAGGGATGTATCGTATAGGATTGATGACACAAATTAAAGTTCTAGCACGTAAGAGCGACCGTGAAACACCAGAAAACCGGGAGCACTGACAAAAACCTGCTATATTATGTTTGGTAACAGAGTGTAGAGAGCAGCAGGGCTGAATACCGTAGTGAAGAGAGCAGCAGGGCTGGATACCGTAGTGTAGAGAGCAGCAGGGCTAGATACCATAATGTAGAGAGCAGCAGGGCTGGATACTGTAGTTTAGAGAGCAGCAGGGCTGGATACCGCACTGTAGAGAGCAGCAGGGCTGGATACCATAGTGTAGAGAGCAGCAGGGCTGGATACCGTAGTGTAGAGAGCAGCAGGGCTGGATACCGCAGTGTAGAGAGCAGCAGTGCTGGATACCGCAGTGTAGAGAGAAGCAGGGCTGGATACCGCAGTGTAGAGAGCAGCAGGGCTGGATACCGTAGTGTAGAGAGCAGCAGGGCTGGATACCGTAGTGTAGAGAGCAGCAGGGCTGGATACCGTAGTGTAGAGAGCAGCAGGGCTGGATACCGTAGTATAGAGAGCAGCAGGGCTGGATACCGTAGTGTAGAGAGCAGCAGGGCTGGATACCGTAGTGTAGAGAGCAGCAGGGCTGGATACCGTAGTGTAGAGAGCAGCAGAGCTGGATACCGTAGAGTAGAGAGCAGCAGGGCTGGATACCGTAGTGTAGAGAGCAGCAGGGCTGGATACCGTAGTGTAGAGAGCAGCAGGGCTGGATACTGTAGTGTAGAGAGCAGCAGGGCTGGATACCGTAGTGTAGAGAGCAGCAGGGCTGGATACCGTAGTGTAGAGAGCAGCAGGGCTGGATACCGTAGTGTAGAGAGCAGCAGGGCTGGATACCATAGTGTAGAGAGCAGCAGGGCTGGATACCGTAGTGAAGAAAGCAGCAGGGCTGGATACCGAAGTGAAGAGAGCAGCAGGGCTGGATACCGTAGTGTAGAGAGCAGCAGGGCTGGATACCGCAGTGTAGAGAGCAGCAGGGCTGGATACCATAGCGTAGAGAGCAGCAGGGCTGGATACCGTAGTATAGAGAGCAACAGTGCTGGATACTGCAGTGTAGAGAGCAGCAGGGCTGGATACCGCAGTGTAGAGAGCAGCAGGGCTGGATACCGTAGTGTAGAGAGCAGCATGGCTGGATACTGTAGTGTAGAGAGCAGCAGGGCTGGATACCGTAGTGTAGTGAGCAGCAGAGCTGGATACCATAGTGTAGAGAGCAGCAGGGCTGGATACCGTAGTGTAGAGAGCAGCAGGGCTGGATACCGTAGTGTAGAGAGCAGCAGGGCTGGATACCGTAGTGTAGATAGCAGCAGGGCTGGATACCGCAGTGTAGAGAGCAGCAGGGCTGGATACCATAGTGTAGAGAGCAGCAGGGCTGGATACCATAGTGTAGAGAGCAGCAGGGCTGGATACCGTAGTGTAGAGAGCAGCAGGGCTCGATACCGTAGTGTAGAGAGCAGCAGGGCTGGATACCGTAGTGTAGAGAGCAGCAGGGCTGGATACTGTAGTGTAGAGAGCAGCAGGGCTGGATATCGTAGTGTAGAGAGCAGCAGGGCTGGATACCGTAGTGTAGAGAGCAGCAGGGCTGGATACCATAGTGAAGAGAGCAGCAGGGCTGGATACAGTAGTGTAGAGAGCAGCAGGGCTGCATACCGTAGTGTAGAGAGCAGCAGGGCTGGATACCGTAGTGTAGAGAGCAGCAGGGCTGGATGCCGTAGTGCAGAGAGCAGCAGGGCTGGATACCATAGTGTAGAGAGCAGCAGGGCTGGATACCGTAGTGAAGAAAGCTGCAGGGCTGGATACCGAAGTGAAGAGAGCAGCAGGGCTGGATACCGTAGTGTAGAGAGCAGCAGGGCTGGATACCGCAGTGTAGAGAGCAGCAGGGCTGGATACCATAGCGTAGAGAGCAGCAGGGCTGGATACCGTAGTATAGAGAGCAACAGTGCTGGATACTGCAGTGTAGAGAGCAGCAGGGCTGGATACCGCAGTGTAGAGAGCAGCAGGGCTGGATACCGTAGTGTAGAGAGCAGCAGGGCTGGATACTGTAGTGTAGAGAGCAGCAGGGCTGGATACCGTAGTGTAGTGAGCAGCAGGGCTGGATACCATAGTGTAGAGAGCAGTAGGGCAGGATACCGTAGTGTAGAGAGCAGCAGATCTGGATACAGTAGCGTAGAGAGCAGCAGGGCTGGATACCGTAGTGTAGAGAGCAGCAGGGCTCGACACTGTAGTGTAGAGATCAGCAGGGCTGAATACCGCAGTGTAGAGAGCAGCAGGGCTGGATACCGTAGTGTAGAGAGCAGCAGGGCTGGATACCGTAGTGTAGATAGCAGCAGGGCTGGATACCGCAGTGTAGAGAGCAGCAGGGCTGGATACCATAGTGTAGAGAGCAGCAGGGCTGGATACCATAGTGTAGAGAGCAGCAGGGCTGGATACCGTAGTGTAGAGAGCAGCAGGGCTCGATACCGTAGTGTAGAGAGCAGCAGGGCTGGATACCGTAGTGTAGAGAGCAGCAGGGCTGGATACTGTAGTGTAGTGAGCAGCAGGGCTGGATATCGTAGTGTAGAGAGCAGCAGGGCTGGATACAGTAGTGTAGAGAGCAGCAGGGCTGGATACCATAGTGAAGAGAGCAGCAGGGCTGGATACAGTAGTGTAGAGAGCAGCAGGGCTGGATACCGTAGTGTAGAGAGCAGCAGGGCTGGATACCGTAGTGTAGAGAGCAGCAGGGCTGGATACAGTAGAGTAGAGAGCAGCAGGGCTGGATACCGTAGTGTAGAGAGAAGCAGGGCTGGATACTGTAGTGTAGAGAGCAGCAGGGCTTGATACTGTAGTGTAGAGAGCAGCAGAGCTGGATACCGTAGTGTAGAGAGCAGCAGGGCTGGATACCGTAGTGTAGTGAGCAGCAGGGCTGGATACCATAGTGTAGAGAGCAGTAGGGCAGGATACCATAGTGTAGAGAGCAGCAGGGCTGGATACCGTAGCGTAGAGAGCAGCAGGGCTGGATACCGTAGTGTACAGAGCAGCAGGGCTCGACACTGTAGTGTAGAGATCAGCAGGGCTGAATACCGCAGTGTAGAGAGCAGCAGGGCTGGATACCGTAGTGTAGAGAGCAGCAGGGCTGGATGCCGTAGTGTAGAGAGCAGAAGGGCTGGATACCGTAGTGTAGAGAGCAGCAGGGCTGGATACCGTAGTGTAGATAGCAGCAGGGCTGGATACCGCAGTGTAGAGAGCAGCAGGGCTGGATACCATAGTGTAGAGAGCAGCAGGGCTGGATACCATAGTGTAGAGAACAGCAGGGCTGGATACCGTAGTGTAGAGAGCAGCAGGGCTCGATACCGTAGTGTAGAGAGCAGCAGGGCTGGATACCGTAGTGTAGAGAGCAGCAGGGCTGGATACTGTAGTGTAGAGAGCAGTAGGGCTGGATACCGTAGTGTAGAGAGCAGCAGTGCTGGATACAGTAGTGTAGAGAGCAGCAGGGATGGATACCATAGTGAAGAGAGCAGCAGGGCTGGATACAGTAGTGTAGAGAGCAGCAGGGCTGGATACCGTAGTGTAGAGAGCAGCAGGGCTGGATACCGTAGTGTAGAGAGAAGCAGGGCTGGATACTGTAGTGTAGAGAGCAGCAGGGCTGGATACCGTAGTGTAGAGAGCAGCAGAGCTGGATACCGTAGTGTAGAGAGCAGCAGGGCTGGATACCGTAGTGTAGAGAGCAGCAGGGCTGGATACCGTAGTGTAGAGAGCAGCAGGGCTGGATACCATAGTGTAGAGAGCAGCAGGGCTGGATACAGTAGTGTAGAGAGCAGCAGGGCTGGATACTGTAGTGTAGAGAGCAGCAGGGCTGGATACCGTAGTGTAGAGAGCAGCAGGGCTGGATACTGTAGTGTAGAGAGCAGCAGGGCTGGATACTGTAGTGTAGAGAGCAGCAGGGCTGGATACCGTAGTGTAGAGAGCAGCAGGGCTGGATACTGTAGTGTAGAGAGCAGCAGGGCTGGATACTGTAGTGTATAGAGCAGCAGGGCTGGATACCGTAGTGAAGAGAGCAGCAGGGCTCGATACCGTAGTGTAGAGAGCATCAGGGCTGGATACCGCAGTGTAGAGACCAGCAGGGCTGGATACTGTAGTGTAGAGAGCAGCAGGGCTGGATACTGTAGTGTAGAGAGCAGCAGGGCTGGATACAGTAGTGTAGAGAGCAGCAGTGCTGGATACCGTAGTGTAGAGAGCAGCAGTGCTGGATACTGTAGTGTAGAGAGCAGCAGGGCTGGATACCGTAGTGTAGAGAGCAGCAGTGCTGGATACTGTAGTGTAGAGAGCAGCAGGGCTGGATACAGTAGTGTAGAGAGCAGCAGGGCTGGATACAGTAGTGTAGAGAGCAGCAGTGCTGGATACCGTAGTGTAGAGAGCAGCAGTGCTGGATACCATAGTGTAGAGAGCAGCAGTGCTGGATACTGTTGTGTAGAGAGCAGCAGGGCTGGATACCGTAGTGTAGAGAGCAGCAGGGCTGGATAACGTAGTGTAGAGAGCAGCAGGGCTGGATACAGTAGTGTAGAGAGCAGCAGGGCTGGATACCGTAGTGTAGAGAGCAGCAGTGCTGGATACCGTAGTGTAGAGAGCAGCAGTGCTGGATACTGTAGTGTAGAGAGCAGCAGGGCTGGATACCGTAGTGTAGAGAGCAGCAGGGCTGGATACCGTAGTGTAGAGAGCAGCAGTCCTGGATACTGTAGTGTAGAGAGCAGCAGTGCTGGATACTGTAGTGTAGATAGCAGCAGTGCTGGATACTGTAGTGTAGAGAGCAGCAGTGCTGGATACTGTAGTGTAGAGAGCAGCAGTGCTGGATACTGTAGTGTAGAGAGCAGCAGTGCTGGATACCGTAGTGTAGATAGCAGCAGTGCTGGATACTGTAGTGTAGAGAGCAGCAGTCCTGGATACTGTAGTGTAGAGAGCAGCAGGGCTGGATACCGTAATGTAGAAAGCAGCAGTGCTCGATACTGTAGTGTAGAGAGCAGCAGTGCTGGATACCGTAGTGTAGAGAGCAGCAGTGCTGGATACTGTAGTGTAGAGAGCAGCAGTGCTGGATACTGTAGTGTAGAGAGCAGCAGGGCTGGATACCGTAGTGTAGAAAGCAGCAGTGCTGGATACTGTAGTGTAGAGAGCAGCAGTGCTGGATACCGTAGTGTAGAGAGCAGCAGGGCTGGATACCGTAGTGTAGAAAGCAGCAGTTCTGGATACTGTAGTGTAGAGAGCAGCAGTGCTGGATACCGTAGTGTAGAGAGCAGCAGTGCTGGATACCGTAGTGTAGAGAGCAGCAGTGCTGGATACTGTAGTGTAGAGAGCAGCAGTGCTGGATACCGTAGTGTAGAGAGCAGCAGTGCTGGATACCGTAGTGTAGAGAGCAGCAGGGCTGGATACCGTAGTGTAGAGAGCAGCAGTGCTGGATACCGTAGTGTAGAGAGCAGCAGTGCTGGATACCGTAGTGTAGAGAGCAGCAGTGCTGGATACCGTAGTGTAGAGAGCAGCAGTGCTGGATACCGTAGTGTAGAGAGCAGCAGTGCTGGATACTGTAGTGTAGAGAGCAGCAGTGCTGGATACCGTAGTGTAGAGAGCAGCAGTGCTGGATACTGTAGTGTAGAGAGCAGCAGTGCTGGATACCGTAGTGTAGAGAGCAGCAGTGCTGGATACCGTAGTGTAGAGAGCAGCAGTGCTGGATACCGTAGTGTAGAGAGCAGCAGTGCTGGATACCGTAGTGTAGAGAGCAGCAGTGCTGGATACCATAGTGTAGAGAGCAGCAGTGCTGGATACCGTAGTGTAGAGAGCAGCAGTGCTGGATACCGTAGTGTAGAGAGCAGCAGTGCTGGATACCGTAGTGTAGAGAGCAGCAGGGCTAGATACCATAGTGTAGAGAGCAGCAGTGCTGGATACCGTAGTGTAGAGAGCAGCAGTGCTGGATACCGTAGTGTAGAGAGCAGCAGTGCTGGATACCATAGTGTAGAGAGCAGCAGTGCTGGATACTGTAGTGTAGAGAGCAGCAGTGCTGGATACTGTAGTGTAGAGAGCAGCAGGGCTGGATACCGTAGTGTAGAAAGCAGCAGTGCTGGATACTGTAGTGTAGAGAGCAGCAGTGCTGGATACCGTAGTGTAGAGAGCAGCAGGGCTGGATACCGTAGTGTAGAAAGCAGCAGTTCTGGATACTGTAGTGTAGAGAGCAGCAGTGCTGGATACCGTAGTGTAGAGAGCAGCAGTGCTGGATACCGTAGTGTAGAGAGCAGCAGTGCTGGATACTGTAGTGTAGAGAGCAGCAGTGCTGGATACCGTAGTGTAGAGAGCAGCAGTGCTGGATACCGTAGTGTAGAGAGCAGCAGGGCTGGATACCGTAGTGTAGAGAGCAGCAGTGCTGGATACCGTAGTGTAGAGAGCAGCAGTGCTGGATACCGTAGTGTAGAGAGCAGCAGTGCTGGATACCGTAGTGTAGAGAGCAGCAGTGCTGGATACCGTAGTGTAGAGAGCAGCAGTGCTGGATACTGTAGTGTAGAGAGCAGCAGTGCTGGATACCGTAGTGTAGAGAGCAGCAGTGCTGGATACTGTAGTGTAGAGAGCAGCAGTGCTGGATACCGTAGTGTAGAGAGCAGCAGTGCTGGATACCGTAGTGTAGAGAGCAGCAGTGCTGGATACCGTAGTGTAGAGAGCAGCAGTGCTGGATACCGTAGTGTAGAGAGCAGCAGTGCTGGATACCATAGTGTAGAGAGCAGCAGTGCTGGATACCGTAGTGTAGAGAGCAGCAGTGCTGGATACCGTAGTGTAGAGAGCAGCAGTGCTGGATACCGTAGTGTAGAGAGCAGCAGGGCTAGATACCATAGTGTAGAGAGCAGCAGTGCTGGATACCGTAGTGTAGAGAGCAGCAGTGCTGGATACCGTAGTGTAGAGAGCAGCAGTGCTGGATACCATAGTGTAGAGAGCAGCAGTGCTGGATACCATAGTGTAGAGAGCAGCAGTGCTGGATACCGTAGTGTAGAGAGCAGCAGTGCTGGATACCGTAGTGTAGAGAGCAGCAGTGCTGGATACCATAGTTTAGAGAGCAGCAGTGCTGGATACCATAGTGTAGAGAGCAGCAGTGCTGGATACCGTAGTGTAGAGAGCAGCAGGGCTGGATACCGTAGTGTAGAGAGCAGCAGTGCTGGATACTGTTTTTTTTTTTTTTTTTTTTTTTTTTTTTTCTCTATAAGGATTACAATGCTGAGTTTACAGAAATTTGGTTATTGTTTGGTTTACATGTAGTAAAATTGTGATTACAGAGTGTACCACTAGAACGCTTAGCATGGCTAGGCATTTCGGGCATACTTAGTTTTATTCTTAATTGTAAAATATTACAAATTATGAGGTAAGTTGGTATTATGGCTAAGTGACTAAATACTAGTTTGTGAGTTTAGCAATGTGAATGCTTTTGTTTTGGCACAGTATATAGTTTCAGTATTGGAGTATCACAGGATTCATTATTTTAAGACTGAGATTAATATTTCTGTTTATGGTCAAATGAGTGAGCGAGTGTAAGTGTGAACCACCAGGAGGTATTCGTGTAGTTAGTTGACGGGGTGTATCAGGGAGATAAGATGTTTTCTAATGGTAGTTTTGAAGGTGATGAATGTGTCTGCAGTTCTAGAGTTCTCAGGTAGGGTATTCCAGATTTTAGGGCCTTTGACATACATTGAATTTTTGTAAAGGTTTAGTCGGACACGGGGAATGTCGTAGAGATGTTTGTTTCTGGTGTTATGCCTGTGGGTTCTGTCACAACTATCAAGAAAGCGTTTTAGGTCAAGGTTGATATTAGAGTTTAAGGCCCTGTAGATATAGATTGCACAGTAGTAAGTGTGGATGTACTGAACTGGGAGTAAGTTTAGATCTTTGAAGAGTGGGGGGGGGTGTGCTGCCAGGGATGGGATTTAGTGATTATTCTTACTGCAGCTTTTTGTTGGGTTATTATTGGCTTTAGGTGTGTTGCTGCAGTTGATCCCCAAGCACAAATAGCATAGGTGAGGTATGGATAAATAAGTGAGTGGTATAGTGTGAGAAGGGCATTTTGCGGCACGTAGTATCGTATCTTGGAGAGGATCCCAACCGTTTTGGATACTTTTTTGGCTATATGCTGGATATGGGTGCTGAAATTCAGGTTGTTGTCAAGGTTTAAGCCTAGGAATTTTCCCCCATTATTTCTGGTAATTGGAGTGTTGTCAATCCTAATGTTAATTTGTGCATCTCCTGCTCTGCTACCAAACATAATATAGTAAGTTTTGTCAGTGTTAAGCGTAAGTTTATTGGCTGTCATCCAAGTCGATATTTTAATCAGCTCCTCATTCACAATGGTGTTGAGGGTGGCAAGATTAGGGTGAGAGATGACATAAGTCGTGTCATCAGCAAAGAGAATGGGTTTCAGGTGTTGGGATACGTTTGGGAGGTCATTGATGTATATGAGGAAGAGCAGGGGACCAAGGACACTTCCCTGCGGAACTCCAGTATCAAGTGGCCGTGTTGCTGATGCTGTGTCTTTAATGGTGACGTACTGATACCTATTAGTAATGTAAGATTTGAAATAAGCAAGCGCATGACCTCTTATACCGTAGTGGTCAAGTTTGTGGAGTAGGATTTCGTGGTTTACTGTGTCAAAAGCTTTTCTTAGGTCAATAAAAATTCCTAGTGGATATTCCTTATTTTCCAATTCTGTGTTAGTTTAATATGTTTATTATGCACCCCATACCCATCCTGTGGGCGGTAGTCAAAAGATTACAGAGGTACATAATTGGTCCAGGGACTGGACTCCAAAGTTTTAATAGCTGAGCACGTTACAGAGGTAATGAACTCACAATTTACAAAGGTAATGAACTCACAATTTACAAAGGTAATAAACTCACAATTTACAAAGGTAATGAACTCCAGGTAAGTCTGGTCACAATCATGACAAGTTACAAAGGTATTTACAGATTACAGAGGTACGTAATGGGTCCAGGGACTGGGCCCCCAAAGTTTTGATAGCTGAACTAGGTACAAAGGTAATGAGCTCACAAGTTACAAAGGTAATGAATTCTGTAGAATTTCCTGAATCCAAACTGGCAGGGGTTGAGTATGTTTTGAGCCGTTATAAATGAATACAGTCTCCTGTGCACGAGTTTCTCAAAGATTTTGGATAGCAATGGTAAGTTAGATATTGGCCTATAGTTGTTTAAGTCTGTAGGGTCACCACCTTTATGTATTGGTGTAACCCTTGCCATCTTGAGTAGTTTCGGGAAGGTGCTAGTCTCTATTGACTTGTTAAAAAGTAATGAAATAGCATGCGAAAGGACATGGGCCGCTCGCTTGTACAGTAATGGTGGGACATGAGACAGATTCCCCGAGTTATTTTTAAGTGACTTTATGATCTCAATGACTTCCGTGGGCTCAGTTGGTTCAAGATAGAAGGAATTAGGGAAATTTCCATCTAGGTAGTCCCCGGCATGGGCATTGGTATGTGGGATTTTACTGGCGAGATTAGATCCTATGTTTGAGAAGAAGTCGTTTATCTTGTTAGCTGTGTCAGTGGGATGTAGTGGTGTTTCATTAGGTTTAGTTAGGACAATATTCTTGGTTTTTCTCAGTTTGTGGGTCCCTAGAATCTGAGAGAGTGTTTTCCAGGTCTTTTTTATATCTCCTCTAGTGTCTGTGAATCTACTGGAGTAGTATAGTTGTTTGGCTTTTTTTATTACTTTGGTGAGAGCTGATGAATAGTGTTTAAGAGTATCTTTGTGTATTAAGCCCTGTCTATATTGCTTTTCATATTGGTGTTTCTTGTCAATGGATTTCAGAATGGTGCTGGTTAGCCATGGGCAACCAAGCCGTTTGTTTGTGATCTGTTTTGTTTTTATAGGACAATGTTTGTTGTATAGTCTAAGTAATTTGTTAAGAAAGATGTCTGTCCAGTCATCAATACCATTGGCCTTGGAGAATTCTGTAGGCCAATCAACAGTCTCTAGGTCAGCTGTGAACTTCCTTACTGAGGCCTCGTCATGGAGTCTAAATGAGACTTTGTTGTATTCATGTGGTGGTTTACTAATGTTTGTCAGGAGGAAGGTAGGGTAGTGGTCTGTAGTGCTATCTGTGATTATCCCTGATTTAAGGGGGGCTAGTATATTGGTCGATATGTGGTCTATTATGGTTGCACTTGTCTCAGTGAGCCTGGTTGGTTTAGTTATTGTTGGTATGAGAAGTGTGTTGTTCATATTGTTGATGAAATCAGTTACAGGCTGATCATCTAGTAAGCCAAGGTTGATGTTGAAGTCTCCAGCTAAGAGAAGGTGGTGCTTATTCAATTGTCTGTTTGTTATTAGTGACTTTAATTTCTCACTGAAATTTGGGATCTTTGTGTGAGGTATCCGGTAAATGGCACCGATTGTTATAGGCGTCTTAAGGTTTTTTACAGTAAAATTAGCAAAAATGTATTCCCCATATTCATCACTAAAGCAAGTGGTGCTAAGACAAGATAATTGGTTAGAGTAATAGATTGCAATACCACCCGCAACTTGGTTTGTTCTGCAGTTGTGAATTGCTGTGTATCCTGGTAGAGGGTAGATATCTATTGTGTCCTGCTTAAGCCAGGTCTCAGTAAGAATAATGCAGGAGAAGGGTGTCTTTAGTGATTCAAGGAGTGCTAGGAGGTCATCATAGTGTTTGCTTAAGGACCTGATGTTGTAGTTAAGTACT
Source organism: Cherax quadricarinatus (assembly GCF_038502225.1). Lineage (NCBI taxonomy): Eukaryota > Metazoa > Arthropoda > Malacostraca > Decapoda > Parastacidae > Cherax > Cherax quadricarinatus. The sequence continues at coordinate 37,853,378 of NC_091296.1, read as the reverse complement.
GATAGACTTTTAGCATTGTTTAGGATAGTGGTGGCTTGTGATGCTGTGTAATAAAGGCAGCTACTTTCCAATAGGTTTTCATTGGGTGTCAGATTATGGAGGTTTAGATCAGGGTCAACGTGATCAATCATCTTCAAGGTTTAAAATTATGGTTATTTATATCCTGAGTTGTGTGTTGAGTTCTACTACTGATATCTGTAGTGTAGAGAGCAGCAGTGCTGGGTACCGTAGTGTAGAGAGCAGCAGTGCTGGATACTGTAGTGTAGAGAGCAGCAGTGCTGGATACCGTAGTGTAGAGAGCAGCAGTGCTGGATACTGTAGTGTAGAGAGCAGCAGTGCTGGATACCGTAGTGTAGAGAGCAGCAGTGCTGGATACTGTAGTGTAGAGAGCAGCAGGTCTGGATACTGTAGTGTAGAGAGCAGCAGTGCTGGATACTGTAGTGTAGAGAGCAGCAGTGCTGGATACAGTAGTGTAGAGAGCAGCAGGGCTGGATACCGTAGTGTAGAGAGCAGCAGGGCTGGATACTGTAGTGTAGAGAGCAGCAGGCCTGGATACCGTAGTGTAGAGAGCAGCAGGGCTGGATACCGTAGTGTAGAGAGCAGCAGTGCTGGATACTGTAGTGTAGAGAGCAGCAGTGCTGGATACTGTAGTGTAGATAGCAGCAGTGCTGGATACTGTAGTGTAGAGAGCAGCAGTGCTGGATACTGTAGTGTAGAGAGCAGCAGTGCTGGATACTGTAGTGTAGAGAGCAGCAGTGCTGGATACCGTAGTGTAGAGAGCAGCAGTGCTGGATACCGTAGTGTAGAGAGCAGCAGTGCTGGATACTGTAGTGTAGAGAGCAGCAGTGCTGGATACCGTAGTGTAGAGAGCAGCAGTGCTGGATACTGTAGTGTAGAGAGCAGCAGTGCTGGATACCGTAGTGTAGAGAGTAGCAGTGCTGGATACTGTAGTGTAGAGAGCAGCAGTGCTGGATACCGTAGTGTAGAGAGCAGCAGTGCTGGATACTGCAGTGTAGAGAGCAGCAGGGCTTAATACTGTAGTGTAGAGAGCAGCAGTGCTGGATACTGTAGTGTAGAGAGCAGCAGTGCTGGATACAGTAGTGTAGAAAGCAGCAGGGCTGGATACCGTAGTGTAGAGAGCAGCAGTGCTGGATACCATAGTGTAGAGAGCAGCAGGGCTGGATACCGTAGTGTAGAGAGCAGCAGTGCTGGATACCGTAGTGTAGAGAGCAGCAGTGCTGGATACTGTAGTGTAGAGAGCAGCAGTGCTGGATACCGTAGTGTAGAGAGCAGCAGTGCTGGATACTGTAGTGTTTACCTGGAGTTTACCTGGAGAGAGTTTCGGGGGTCAACGCCCCCGCGGCCCGGTCTGTGACCAGGCCTCCTGGTGGATCAGCGCCTGATCAACCAGGCTGTTGCTGCTGGCTGCACGCAAACCAACGTACGAGCCACAGCCCGGCTGATCAGGAACTGACTTTAGGTGCTTGTCCAGTGCCAGCTTGAAGACTGCCAGGGGTCTGTTGGTAATCCCCCTTATGTGTGCTGGGAGGCAGTTGAACAGTCTCGGGCCCCTGACACTTATTGTATGGTCTCTTAACGTGCTAGTGACACCCCTGCTTTTCATTGGGGGGATGGTGCATCGTCTGCCAAGTCTTTTGCTTTCGTAGTGAGTGATTTTCGTGTGCAAGTTCGGTACTAGTCCCTCTAGGATTTTCCAGGTGTATATAATCATGTATCTCTCCCTCCTGCGTTCCAGGGAATACAGGTTTAGAAACCTCAAGCGCTCCCAGTAATTGAGGTGTTTTATCTCCGTTATGCGCGCCGGGAAAGTTCTCTGTACATTTTCTAGGTCGGCAATTTCACCTGCCTTGAAAGGTGCTGTTAGAGTGCAGCAGTATTCCAGCCTAGATAGAACAAGTGACCTGAAGAGTGTCATCATGGGCTTGGCCTCCCTAGTTTTGAAGGTTCTCATTATCCATCCTGTCATTTTTCTAGCAGATGCGATTGATACAATGTTATGGTCCTTGAAGGTGAGATCCTCCGACATAATCACTCCCAGGTCTTTGACGTTGGTGTTTCGCTCTATTTTGTGGCCAGAATTTGTTTTGTACTCTGATGAACATTTAATTTCCTCATGTTTACCATATCTGAGTAATTGAAATTTCTCATCGTTGAACTTCATATTGTTTTCTGCAGCCCACTGAAAGATTTGGTTGATGTCCGCCTGGAGCCTTGCAGTGTCTGCAATGGAAGACACTGTCATGCAGATTCGGGTGTCATCTGCAAAGGAAGACACGGTGCTGTGGCTGACATCCTTGTCTATGTCGGATATGAGGATGAGGAACAAGATGGGAGCTAGTACTGTGCCTTGTGGAACAGAGCTTTTCACCGTAGCTGCCTCGGACTTTACTCTGTTGACGACTACTCTCTGTGTTCTGTTAGTGAGGAAATTATAGATCCATCGACCGACTTTTCCTGTTATTCCTTTAGCGAGCATTTTGTGCGCTATTACGCTTTGCTTTTGCAAAGTCTGTATATATTACATCTGCATTCTTTTTGTCTTCTAGTGCATTTAGGACCTTGTCGTAGTGATCCAGTAGTTGAGACAGACAGGAGCGACCTGTTCTAAACCCATGTTGCCCTGGGTTGTGTAACTGATGGGTTTCTAGATGGGTAGTGATCTTGCTTCTTAGGACCCTTTCAAAGATTTTTATGATATGGGATGTTAGTGCTATTGGTCTGTAGTTCTTTGCTGTTGCTTTACTGCCCCCTTTGTGGAGAGGGGCTATGTCTGTTGTTTTTAGTAACTGAGGGACGACCCCCGTGTCCATGCTCCCTCTCCATAGGATGGAAAAGGCTCGTGATAGGGGCTTCTTGCAGTTCTTGATGAACACAGAGTTCCATGAGTCTGGCCCTGGGGCAGAGTGCATGGGCATGTCATTTATCGCCTGTTCGAAGTCGTTTGGCGTCAGGATAACATCGGATAGGCTTGTGTTAATCAAACTTTGTGGCTCTCTCATAAAAAATTCATTTTGATCTTCGACTCTCAGTCTGGTTAGCGGCTTGCTAAAAACTGAGTCATATTGGGACTTGAGTAGCTCACTCATTTCCTTGCTGTCATCTGTGTAGGACCCATCTTGTTTAAGTAGGGGCCCAATACTGGACGTTGTTCTCGATTTTGATTTGGCATAGGTGATGAAATACTTTGGGTTTCTTTCGATTTCATTTATGGCTTTTAGTTCTTCCCGCGGTTCCTGACTCCTAAAGGATTCTTTTAGCTTAAGTTCGATGCTTGCTATTTCTCTGACCAGTGTCTCCCTACGCATTTCAGATATATTGACCTCTTTTAGCCGCTCTGTTATTCTTTTCCTTCGCCTGTAAAGGGAGCGCCTGTCTCTTTCTATTTTACATCTACTCCTCCTTTTACTTAGAGGAATAAGCCTTGTGCATACATCGAGTGCCACCGAGTTAATCTGTTCTAGGCATAAGTTTAGGTCTGTGTTGCTTAGTATATCTTCCCAGCTTATATCGGTTAGGACTTGGTTTACTTGGTCCTACTTTATGTTTTTGTTATTGAAGTTGAATTTGGTGAATGCTCCCTCGTGACTAGTCTCATTTTGTCGGTCTGGGGCTCCACGCATACATGTCTGAACCTCAATTATGTTGTGATCTGAGTATATTGTTTTTTATATGGTGACATTTCTTATCAGATCATCATTGTTAGTGAAGATGAGGTCTAGTGTATTCTCCAGTCTAGTAGGCTCTATTATTTGCTGGTTTAAATTGAATTTTGTGCAGAGATTTAAAAGCTCGTGTGAGTGTGAGTTTTCATCAGAGCTGCCTCCTGGTGTTATTACTGCAACAATATTATTTGCTATATTCCTCCATTTTAGGTGCCTTAAGTTGAAATCCCCCAGGAGCAAGATGTTGGGTGCAGGAGCTGGAAGATTTTCCAGACAGTGGTCAATTTTTAACAGCTGTTCCTGGAATTGCTGGGATGTTGCATCCGGAGGCTTGTAGACTACCACAATGACTAGGTTTTGGTTCTCGACCTTTACTGCTAAAACTTCCACTGCGTCATTTGAGGCATTAAGCAGTTCTGTGCAAACAAGTGACTCTGCAATGTAGAGAGCAGCAGTGCTGGATACCGTAGTGTAGAGAGTAGCAGTGCTGGATACTGTAGTGTAGAGAGCAGCAGTGCTGGATACCGTAGTGTAGAGAGCAGCAGTGCTGGATACTGTAGTGTAGAGAGCAGCAGGGCTGGATACTGTAGTGTAGAGAGCAGCAGTGCTGGATACTGTAGTGTAGAGAGCAGCAGTGCTGGATACAGTAGTGTAGAGAGCAGCAGGGCTGGATACCGTAGTGTAGAGAGCAGCAGTGCTGGATACCATAGTGTAGAGAGCAGCAGGGCTGATCATCTAGTAAGCCAAGGTTGATGTTGAAGTCTCCAGCTAAGAGAAGGTGGTGCTTATAAAGGACCCCAATGGAAATAAGTCACTCTGTCTGACTTTTTTGGGTTATCCTAGGTTCTCTACACATATGCTGCTATGTATGATAATTCTATGTAACTGTATTTGTGTATACCTGAATAAACTTACTTACTTACTTACTTACTAGGGCTGGATACCGTAGTGTAGAGAGCAGCAGTGCTGGATACGGCTCAGCTCGCTGGTGACCTTAAAGTACAATAATAATAACAACATCAGTGGAGCATCTTGTACTTGGTTTCTCTGTTATTATTGCTGTCGTGCTGCACTGTACGTAGGTATGTTGTGCTGCACTGTACGTAGGTATGTTGTGCTGCACTGTACGTAGGTATGTTGTGCTGCACTGTACGTAGGTATGTTGTGCTGCACTGTACGTAGGTATGTTGTGCTGCACTGTACGTAGGTATGTTGTGCTGCACTGTACGTAGGTATGTTGTGCTGCACTGTACGTAGGTATGTTGTGCTGCACTGTACGTAGGTATGTTGTGCTGCACTGTACGTAGGTATGTTGTGCTGCACTGTACGTAGGTATGTTGTGCTGCACTGTACGTAGGTATGTTGTGCTGCACTGTACGTAGGTATGTTGTGCGTGTTAATACTCTTATTTGCCTTTGTTGGTCGGTTCACTGTACGTAAATATGTTGTACGTGTTATGTCCAGTTCAGGGCATTTATTACCTGAAGAGAGTTCCGGGGGTCAACACCCCCGCGGCCCGGTCCCTGACCAGGCTTCATGGTGGATCAGGACCTGATCAACCAGGCTGTTACTGCTGGCTGCACGCAATCCAACGTACGAGCCACAGCCTGGCTGGTCAGGAACCGACTTTAGGTGCTTGTCCATTGCCAGCTTGAAGACTGCCTGGGGTCTGTTGGTAATCCCCCTTGTGTATGCTGGGAGGCAGTTGAACAGTCTCGGGCCCCTGACACTTATTGTATGGTCTCTTAACGTGCTAGTGACACCCCTGCTTTTCATTGGGGGGATGTTGCATCGTCTGCCAAGTCTTTTGCTTTCGTAGTGAGTGATTTTCGTGTGCAAGTTCAGTACTAGTCCCTCTAGGATTTTCCAGGTGTATATAATCATGTATCTCTCCCGCCTGCGTTCCAGGGAATACAGGTTCAGGAACTTCAAGTGCTCCCAGTAATTGAGGTGTTTTATCTCCGTTATGCGCGCCGTGAAGGTTCTCTGTACATTTTCTAGGTCAGCAATTTCACCTGCCTTGAAAGGTGCTGTTAGTGTGCAGCAATATTCCAGCCTAGATAGAACAAGTGACCTGAAGAGTGTCATCATGGGCTTGGCATCCCTAGTTTTGAAAGTTCTCATTATCCATCCTGTGTGAAAATTTGTCTGGACTGCCTCCATGTGAGTTGTCAACCCTGGCAAGCTCTGTTGACACTGAGCCCTGAGGTTGGTACCTCAGCCTCACAAGTGGCTTATAGGACAGATTTTCATAAATGACTGATGTTACAAGAAATCTCGCCTGTATGCACATATGAAGGACTAACTTACTTGGTGTTGGAGAATGTGTCTCGGTCTTCAACCTCCCCTCAGGACCACGTGCAACTGGGAGCCTTAACCCTTTGAGGGTTTCGGCCGTACTAGTACAGCTTACGACATAGGGTTTTTGACGTACTAGTACGCCTAAATTCTAGTGCCCTCAAATCTAGTGGGAGAAAGTTGGTAGGCCTACATATGAAAGAATGGGTCTATGTGGTCAGTGTGCACAGTATAAAAAAATCCTGCAGCACACAGTGTATAATGAGAAAAAAAAAAACTTCGACCGTTTTTTTGGAATAAAACAGCGACTTTGCACTGTATTTTCGTATGGTATTTATTGTTGTATTCTAGTTTTCTTGGTCTCATTTTATAGAATGGAAGACATATTACAGAAATTGAGATGATTTTGACTGGTTTTACAATGAAAAGTGCCTTGAAATTGAGCTCAAAGTAGCAGAAATGTTCGATTTTTACCAAAGTTCAAAAGTAAACAAATCATGCCAAGCATCCAATACACGTCAACTGGTGAGTCTAATATTCTTTTACAAGTGCGCCAATATTATTTATATCATTTTTTACACTAATGCAGTAGTATGCATAACAGTAAATCTTCTATTTTTTGTGAGAATAAAAATTCAAATTGGAAAGCAAAAGAATGTAAGAGGGGCCTTGAGACGTGACTAATGAACAAAGGAAATGTCATTTTACTGCCAGGAATGTCTTTCTTGTTTATTCTGGACCCTATTCGGAAATTGGCATCTTTTGAAATTTGTGTGAAATTGGCAAAATTGGTAAATTCTGACCACTGTACTGGATAGTTGAAATTGGTAAATGGATGGTTTCTTGCACTCGTTCGATAGAAAAAATGGAGTTCTAGCGAAATATTCATGTATTTTGTCGACTAGTGCAGTGGAATTGGCCGAAAATGGGGCTCAAAGTGGGCAAAATCGCCGATGCGTAAACATCGCCGAGACCGCTAGCTTCGCAAGAGCATAATTCCGTAAGTTTTCCATCAAATTTCATAATTTTGGTGTCATTATGATCGGGAAAAAATTCTCTATCTTTTCATAAGAGAAAATTATTTTTTTTTTTTTAAATTTGGCCGACCCTGAGAACGAGTCTCAGAGAGGGCCTGTCGACCCTCAAAGGGTTAATTCCTACAATATTCAGTCGATATTAGTGATCTGCCTGCACCTCAGAAATTCCTGTTTCCAAGGAGGTGTGAATCCCCTAGACTACTATGCAGAGAGTGACACTAGCTTCTAGGCTGACAAGAGACGCCGGAACATACTGGTCATGAACTGCCGGCTGCACAAAGGCCCCACAGCTCGACTCACCCACAATTTTCCCCAGAAACTGGCCAGAATCGAGTAGAAAAAGGGAGGTCTTGTCTTACTGTATGGGCCTGATGGAGGAGGACATTTACGGTACGTTGAGGTGCCTCCACCAGATTTCCCCAGGTCTAGTATGTGAAGACACGTGGGGGCACTGCCTGGTGATCACGGCACTTGCTGTTCTGACAGTGTCTAGTCTTAGAAGAAAGGGAACTGCGATCTCAAACTCATGCCCCGGTACTGAAACTTGGGCTGCCAGTTCTCCCTAGCTAACATAACCTAGTGTTTGCCTACATTATCGGCCTATTTACTACCTACGTTAAGGTCTTAGGTCTATGTTATTATTATTATCTACAGTTGCCTCAATAATCCTAATATTAGTGTACTAACAGTATAAACTACCTACTTCTTCCCTGAAGGGTAAATCTATCAATTAAGAAGTACCTTCCAACCACCTTCGCCAACCTGGGTGTGTGTGTGTGTTTTGGGTGGGTTTAAGGGCCACTCAACTCAGCCATTCCATACACGGCCATGTTGGGATCTTTGTACGATGCATCTGTCCTGTGGAACTTTAGGGACCAAATAAATTGCCACATCTTCCCTCTGGCGAAGGTAGGAGCTAAGTCAACATCAAGTTCACCTTCTGCAAGCCTCCACGGCGGACCCTGGACACGAGTGCCGTCCGGCCACTCTCGTCGAGCAGACTCCGGTCTAACTTCAACCGTCCAGTTTCCCCTGCATGGACCTCTGGGAGTGTAAACTTGTTGGTTCCAGTGGTCTTAGCACCCTTTCCTTTAATTTTAACATCTTTTGTATGTCTAGCCTTGACTGAACGGCTCCGTACTTTTGCACCCAGTGGCCCACATGCCCTGGAAACCTTTCCTCCCACTGATACGAGGTTCCTTGGATTTAATGGTAATCTATCTCCCTCTTTATGTACCCCGTAAAAGTGTTTTCCCAAGGTGGCTGAGTGTTCGTCACTCCCTACTTGGTTCAACTTCCCTGGCGGTTCATCGCGTATACTGGTACTCATTATCACTACTCCCCCAGCTATCATGGGGACACCTTCTCTCTCTGGCGTGGCAGGTAATTCAGGTGGAATCCTGCCGCCTATGATGTATCCTACTGGAGATCTGTATAAACCAATTCCTTCCCTAAACATCCGTGGTGTAGACAGGAAGTCATCTATTTGATTGGCTCCCACCAGGATACCTACATTTCTGACTGTGTCAGTGGTAATTCCCTTGTCTGCCAGCTTCACGCCAAGGTCTTTCAATAGCTTGGCTGCTGCAGCAAGACCTCTCACTGTAATTGCCGTGGGCAACGTCTCTACCACCAAGGCTGTAATGTCTCTGCGATGTCCACCTAATTTGACTGTGACATCCACCACGTCATAAGATTTGGGTGGGGCCTGACTAATAGCCCCTCCCAACATCATACTAACTTTCCTGGTGGCCTTCAACTTTAATTTAGCCACCAACTTCTTTGTTATCAAGGATACTTGTGCTCCCGAGTCAAAGAATAATCGGGTTGTTTCGGACCTGTGCCCATTCACAACCTTTGCCATGACTGTAGGTAGGGCAGCACCTCCGTGATTCTCACCCGGATTAGAGACTTCACTCCCACTAATCACGCTGGCTACCATTTCAGGCTCAGACTCTCTATCTCTTCCTGAGAGATATCACTACTAGCCTGGGGTTACCTTAACTTATTGGGACATAGTGCAGTATGGTGCTTACCTTTGCAACAGACTCGACACTTACTGAGCTGGGTGTCACAGTCTCTAACAAAGTGTTCCCCACAACATTTGAAGCAGTCTCAACTCCTTTAGTCTCTGTTGCCTACTGCTCAGTGTTGTATACTCCGAGCAACTCATGCTAGCGTGTTCGCCTCCGCAGAACACGCATATTCTGGCATGAGTGCCTCTGAGGTTCTGCTTAGAGGTTCTTACCTTAGACACTTCTTTACCGTAGTACACTCCAACGTTAGTCATATTAGCTTTAGACTGATCTCTCGAGATCTTTGAGTGACTGTGTTTTTATGTGGTGATGGTGGTGACTCTTCTCTCACACCTATACTCAAATGAGAAACGAGATCTCCCAACCCCTCAACAATTTGTTTTATCGTGAAGCTGTTCGTCCGATATTTTAAGTGTAACTCATGCACTGTAGTGCCAGCCAGTTTCCTCTGAATCACCTGACTGATGAACCATTCTGACTTACCCCAATCATGTAAATCTTTAAGACTACAGTGGACCCCCGCTTAACGATCACCTCCAAATGCGACCAATTATGTAAGTGTATTTATGTAAGTGTATTTATGTAAGTGCGTTTGTACGTGTATGTTTGGGGGTCTGAAATGGACTAATCTACTTCACAATATTCCTTATGGGAAAAAATTCGGTCAGTACTGGCACCTGAACATACTACTGGAATGAAAAAAGTTCGTTAACCGGGGGTCCACTGTATTTGTCAAACTCATAACTTTGATTCGGAACTTCTCTAGGCTCTGACGGTCATGGCGACAAGCCTCTAGATCCAACAACCGATAAAGTATAGCTACCTTTATCTCCTCAGTGTTGCCAAACATGTCCTTTAATTGGTCTTTGGCATGTTGGTAATTAGTGTCAGTGGATTGGTAATGCCGGACCAAGTCCAAGGCTTTACCCTTGAGCTGTGAACGTAAATACTGTAATTTGATGGCATCTGACAAATTGTCTCTGTCATCTATCTGGGCTTTAAACTGATCCCAGAAAGCAATGTACTCTGTTAAGGTTCTGTTGAACATTGGTAAATTCAACTGGGGCAGTCTGGGCAACACATTAACAGGCGTGCTGCTGTTCGTGCTCCCTGAAATATTTGCTGCCCCTGCCATACCGGCCTTCAGAGTCTTTATTAACTGCCTGCAGAGTTTCATCTCTGCTTTACACTCTGCCCTTCGTTCGTCATAGTCCTTCCGAGCTACCTTGACTGTATAGTCAGACTCACCTGCAGCATAGGCGTGTGTCTCATAAAGGATAAATGATCTCTCAAAGGCTGCCAGCCTTTCCTCCAAAGGTTTCAGGCAACTCTCTAGTTCCTCACAGTCTACATCCTGATCTTGCCTGGCCATACGACACTCCTCATGTGCTTTGTTCAGGCATCCCTTATAGACTCCCATAGACCGCTTTAATTGACTTCCAGCTGAGACAGCTGGTACTTCATCTTCAACTACCATAGTCAAGGTTTAGTTAAGAGCATGGTACTAATTTGTACTTAAATTAGCCCACTCCACAGCACGAATGGTATTAGGCAAGAATGAACGAGTCTCAAGGCTTCTCAACAAGTTTAACGACTCCCTTTATTATATTGACTCTACTCTGAACTAAAATGTACACTGTTAGCTCTCAAACCCAACTGAAATGTATATCAATGTGAAAGCTTAACCTAACAATTTCCTGTACAATGTCAGCAAATAATTACAGGACTTTAGCTAGTCTCTGGTACAAACCACAAATCCCACATTAAAATGAGTCAAAGACACTGAAAATCACACAATAAAAATACAGTATACAAATTAAAAATCACTTGGTTAGCACAAATAAATTCAACAATTCAACTTGTGAAACAGTAAATAAATAATGTGTGTAAACACCTTGGCCTAACTGTGCCCAGCTTACTCAGTCTAGCATGGATGGTTGGATAAGGTAATCCTAACCTAACTAGTGTGCTATAGCCTAAACCTGGCTTTAGAACTCCCTTGAAATAATAACTAGGTTAAATCTCTCCTAGCTACTATAACTGTTGTAAATATTGCACAAGCCTAGCCTAACTGTGGCTACTTTGCAAATCCACTGTAAGTAATTAACACACAAGTCTACTACTCTGGTTTACTTGTAATCACTGTAAATAATTAAATTCACAAGCTTCTCTAGCCTACCTGGCCTGCCTGTAAATTACTGCAAATAATAACTTCTGTGTATAGTCAGCTTGGCCTAGCTTGTGTAACTCTGGGCCTGGGTACTAACTTAACCTAACTCTGTTAAACTGGTTCCTAACTGTGGCCTAGCTATGGTAATTTTAACATAGCTATTCCACATCATGGTTCAAAGGACCATTTGTGAAAATTTGTCTGGACTGCCTCCATGTGAGTTGTCTACCCTGGCAAGCTCTGTTGACACCGAGCCTTGAGGTCGGTACCTCAGCCTCACAAGTCGCTTACAGGACAAATTTTCATAAATGACTGATGTTACAAGAAATCTCGCCTGTATGCACGTATGAAGGACTAACTTACAGTGGTCCCTCGTTTTTCGTAATTAATCCGTTCCTGGAGCCGTTACTATAAATGAAATTTATGATTTACGAATCAATTTTCCCCATAAGAAATAATGTAAATACAATTAATCCATTCCTGACACCCAAAAGTATTAAAACAAAAAATTTTTTAACATGAAATATACATGTAGTACATAAACAATACAATGGGAAATGATGAATGAAACATTAACAGCATAACATTTACCTTTATTGGAGATTCTTCTTAGTGTATGGGAGACTGGAGGAGGAGAGAGAGTGGATTGTTTATAGTTTGGAAGGGGAATCCCCTTCCATCAACACCTCAGGTACCATTTGCTTTTCTGGGGTTGCTTCTCTTCTCTGTTTCTTAATGCCACTAGGACCACCTTGAGAGTCACTGGAGTCCTGTCTCACAAAATAACTGTGGAGAGAGCTCTGTTTCTGGCATCTCTTTAACACTTCCCTAAAGTGGCCCAAGACTTTGTCACTGTACATGTTGCCAACCTGGCTTGCAACAACCTTGTTAGGGTGATGTTTCTCCATAAAGCTTTCCATCTTACCCCACATAGTAAAAATCTCTTTAATTTCTGAAGAAGGCACCTTCTTCCATCTCTCTTCCTCCTCCTCTGCAGCAAAATTCTGAGCTGCGATGTGTTGCTCTTCCTGCTGAAGCTCTTGCAGCTCCTCAGTGGTGAGCTCTTCATTGTGATTTTCCACCAATTCTTCCACATCCTCCAAACTCACATCCAACCCCATGGAACTCCCCAGTGCCACAATTGATTTTACAACAGACATAGGCTCATTAGGGTCAGTCCCAAATCCTTCAAAATCCCTCTTGTCGACACAGTCTGGCCACAATTTTCTCCAGGCAGAGTTCAAAGTCCTGGTAGTCACTCCCTCCCAAGCCATACCTATAAGGGTTATGCAATGGAGGATGCTGAAGCATTCTCTCCAAAATTCCCTTAGGGTCAAGTGAGTGTCTGTGGTCACACTCAAGCACCTGTGAAACATTGCTTTTGTGTAGAGTTTTTTAAAGTTTGCAATAACCTGGTGGTCCATGGGTTGGAGGAGAGGAGTGGTATTCGGGGGCAAGAACTTTACTGTGATGAACCCAAACTCCTCGAAAATTAGGTCATCCAAGTTTGGAGGATGAGCAGGTGCATTGTCCATTACTAGCATGCACTTGAGATCCAATTTCTTTTCCAGGAGATACTCCTTCACACTAGGGCCAAACACTTCATTGAACCACTCGACGAAAATTTCCCTCGTGACCCATGCCTTACTATTAGATTTCCAAAACACACACAATTTACTCTTCATAACATTGTTTTTCCTGAACACTCTGGGATTTTCAGAATGGTACACTAGTAATGGCTTCACTTTGAAATCCCCACTAGCATTAGCACAGAACATTAGCGTCAGCCTGTCTTTCATAGGCTTGTGTCCTGGCATTGCCTTTTCCTCTTGTGTAATGAAGGTCCTCTTTGGCATTTTCTTTCAAAAGAGGCCTGTTTCGTCACAATTGAACACTTGTTCAGGTTTCAGTCCTTCAGCCTCTATGTACTCCTGGAATTCATGCACATATTTTTCAGCCGCCTTGTGGTCCGAACTGGCAGCCTCACCATGCCTTACCACACTGTGTATGCCAGTACGGTTCTTAAATCTCTCAAACCAGCCTTTGCTGGCCTTAAATTCACTCACTTCACCACTATTTGCAGGTAATTTCTTTACCAAATCTTCATGCAACTGCCTAGCCTTTTCACAAATAATCGAAGTCATAAGAGTATCTCCTGCTAATTGTTTCTCATTTATCCACACCAATAATAACTTCTCAAACTCTTCGAGTACTGGTGATCTCATTTTTGTCAGCATAGTTACTCCCTTTGCAACAACAGCATCCTTTATTTCCTTTTTCTTGGCCACTATGGAACATAAGGTTGTGTAGGGTTTCTTATACATCCTGGACAGTTCGGCCACACTTGTACCACTTTCATATTGTTCAATGATGGTTTTCTTAAATTCAATCGTATTTCTCACCTTCTTTACCACAGGCTTGGCACTAGGAGCTTTCTTTGGAGCCATGGTAGCTTATTTAGTACTTGCAAGCACTAAAATAAATGGAATATTATGAAATATTTTGCTGGAGCACGTGAGGGGACCTTCGCTCACTGGTAAACAATGCCAGACTGGCTGCTGCCCCGGCTCACGCAGTGGGTACGTGTCCCGGACGAACTACGACTTGTGAGTCAACCTATGAAAAGCGAGTCTATGTTTATACGAAAATGCCCCTATGATTGGCGAATTTTACGATTGCCGGGAACTACGAAAACCGGGGGACCACTGTACTTGGTGTTGGAGAATGTGTCTCGGTCTTCAACCTCCCTAAGGTTTATTCCCTGTGGACTTCCCTTCAGAACCACGTGCAACCGGGAGCCTTAATTCCTGCAATATTCAGTCAATATTAGTGATCTGCCTGCACCTCAGAAATTCCTGTTTCCAAGGGGGTGTGAATCCCCTAGACTACTATGCAGAGAGTGACACTAGCTTCTAGGCTGACAAGAGACACCGGTACGTACTGGTCATGAACTGCCGGCTGCACAAAGGAACCACAGCTCGACTCACCCACAATTTTCCCCAGAAACTGGCCAGAATCGAGTAGAAAAAGGGAGGTCTTACTGTATGGGCCTGACAGAGGAGGACATCTACAGTACGCCGAGGTGCCTCCACCAGATTTCCCCAGGTCTAGTATGTGAAGACACGTGGGGGCACTGCCTGCTGATCACAGCACTTACTATTCCAGCGGTGTCTAGTCTTAGAAGAAAGGACACTGCGATCTCAAGCTCGTGCCCCAGTATTCAAACTTGGGCTGCCAGTTCTCCCTAGCTAACATAACCTAGTGTTTGCCTACATTATCGGCCTATTTACTACCTATGTTAAGGTCTTAGGTCTACATTATTATTATCTACAGTTGCCTCAGTAATCCTAATATTAGTGTACTAACAGTATAAACTACCTACTTCTTCCCTGAAGGATAACTCTATCAATTAAGAAGTACCTTCCAACCACCTTCGCCAACCCGGGTGTGTGTGTGTGTTTTGGGTGGGTTTAAGGGCCACCCAACTCAGCTGTTCCATACACAGCCGTGTTGGGATCTTTGTATGATGCATCTGTCCTGTGGAACTTATACCAAATAAATTTCCACATCCTGTCATTTTTCTAGCAGATGCGATTGATACAATGTTATGGTCCTTTAAGGTGAGATCCTCCGACATGATCGCTCACAGGTCTTTGACGTTAGTTTTTCACTCTATTGTGTGGCCGGAATTTGTTTTGTACTCTGATGAAGTTTTTATTTCCTCATGTTTACCATATCAGAGTAATTGAAATTTCTCATTGTTGAACTTCATATTGTTTTCTGCAGTCCATTGAAACATTTGGTTGATGTCCACCTGGAGCCTTGCAGTGTCTGCAATGGAGGACACTGTCATGCAGATTCGGGTGTCATCTGCAAAGGAAGACATGGTGCTGATGCTGACATCTTTGTCTTTGTCAGATATGAGGATGAGAAACAAGATGGGAGCGAGCACTGTGCTTTGTGGAACAGAGCTTTTCACCGTAGCTGCCTCAGACTTTACTCTGTTGACTCTTTGTGTTCTGTTTGTGAGGAAATTATAGATCCATCTACCAACTTTTCCTGTTATTCCTTTAGCCCGCATTTTGTGCGCAATTATGCCTTGGTCACACTTGTCGAAAGCCTTTGCAAAGTCTGTGTATATTACATCTGCATTCTTTTTGTCTTCTAGTGCATCTAGGACCTCGTCATAGTGATCCAGTAGTTGGGACAGACAGGAGCGGCCTGCTCTAAACCCATGTTGCCCTGGGTTGTGTAATTGATGGGTATCTAGATGGGCCGCGATCTTGCTTCTTAGGACCCTTTCAAAGATTTTTATGTTATGGGATGTTAGTGCTATCGGTCTGTAGTTCTTTGCTATTGCTTTACTGCCCCCTTTGTGGAGTGGGGCTATGTCTGTTGTTTTTAGTGTGTGTGGGATGACCCCTGTGTCCATGCTCCCTCTCCATAGGAAGTTAAAAGCACGTGATAGGGGCTTCTTGCAGTTCTTGAGGAACATGGAGTTCCATGAGTCTGGCCCTGGGGCAGAGTGCATAGGCATGTCATTTATCGCCTGTTCGAAGTCATTTGGCGTCAGGATAACATCAGATAGGCTTGTGTTTATTAAATTTTGTGGCTCTCTCATAAAAAATTCATTTAGATCTTTGACTCTCAGTCTGGTTAGCGGCTTGCTAAAAACTGAGTCATATTGGGACTTGAGTAGCTCACTTATTTCCTTGCTGTCATCTGTGTAGGACCCATCTTGTTTAAGTAAGGGCCCAATACTGGATGTTGTTCTCGACTTTGATTTGGCATAAGAAAAGAAATACAGGCACCATACGACTTACGACCAAGCTTGGTTCCGACTAACCGGTTGTAAGTCAAAATGGACGTAAGTTGAACCTTTGAAAATTGCCGACATACTGGGTAGGGCATAATGTCAAACCTTTCCTATATAAACTACCTATATAGTACTGTAATGTAATGTACAATCGTTATTTCATTCTTTTTACCATAATTTACTTCTATTGTTATATTTTAATTATTTATGTACTGTATATAATGTATACATAGTAGTGAACTGTATTTTAAATTTTACATCACATACAGTATCATACGTTACTGTTATCTCTATGTATTGTCGACACAGTGAATGGGAGAATACCACTGGTCGTGTCATCCTGCCACAATGTGGTATAACCTATACCCTATGTAAAGAGAAACAACTCTGGAACATGTGTAATATGTAGCTGACTGGCTGGCTGGCCAGGTGGGTGGCCGGGTGGATATCCGGGTGGGTAGCCGGGTGGGTGGTTGGCTGACTGGCTAAGTGAATGTGGCTGTCTCTCTCTCTGTATCTCTCTCTCTCTCTCTGTATCTCTCTCTCTCTCTGTATCTCTCTCTCTCTCTGTATCTCTCTCTCTCTCTGTATCTCTCTCTCTCTGTATCTCTCTCTCTCTGTACCTCTCTCTCTCTCTGTATCTCTCTCTCTCTGTATCTCTCTCTCTCTGTATCTCTCTCTCTCTCTGTATCTCTCTCTCTCTCTGTATCTCTCTCTCTCTCTGTATCTCTCTCTCTCTCTGTATCTCTCTCTCTCTCTCTGTATCTCTCTCTCTCTCTCTCTCTCTCTCTCTCTCTCTCTCTCTGTATCTCTCTCTCTCTCTGTATCTCTCTCTCTCTCTGTATCTCTCTCTCTCTCTGTATCTCTCTCTCTCTGTATCTCTCTCTCTCTCTGTATCTCTCTCTCTCTCTGTATCTCTCTCTCTCTCTGTATCTCTCTCTCTCTCTCTGTATCTCTCTCTCTCTCTGTATCTCTCTCTCTCTCTGTATCTATCTCTCTCTCTCTGTATCTCTCTCTCTCTCTCTCTCTCTCTCTCTCTGTATCTCTCTCTCTCTCTCTCTCTCTCTCTCTCTCTCTCTCTCTCTCTCTCTCTCTCTCTCACAGGTACACGTAAGTGAAGTTATCATGCATAGTATAAATTACCTAGGACAACCCAAAAAATCCAGACAAAGTGCTGTACAGTGGATCTGTGCTCCAATGCCTTAAATTAATAATAATATTAATAATAATTATTATTATTATTACAATAATACATATGTACTAATATTAATAATAATAATACACAAATAACCCACACATAGAAGAGAGGAGCTTACGACGACGTTTCGGTGTATCGTGCCAGTCACAGTATTGTGCCTTTTTTTGTTATTTAATAATAATAATATTATTAAACCATAATATAATAATCGTGTCTACTCATTACTTACCTTAAAATATCTGTAATCTTAATGTAGAGTGAGAGGTGAGTAAGCAAGATTAAATGAATAAACGAGAGAGAGAATGAGAGTAGAAGCTTCACGAGTTCTGTAAACAAACGTTGTTGTTGTTGTTGTTGTTGTTGTTGTTGTTGTTGTTGTTACCAGCCCGGACATGAATGGTTTTTGTTCACTCTGTGAAGCTAACCAGAAAAGCATCTCATATTTGTTAATTTATATGTTTATATGTTATGTAGCATGTTTATTATATATAATTTTGAAAAAGAAATCCTAGATGGATTAAGCAAAATGTCTATATTAACGTTTTATACACATTTAATGCGCCTCAGTGATTATTATTGTGTTATCATTATTAATATGCCATCTTCAAGACCAATTTCACTCTTAATGAGTGGCTCTGAGACAGACAAGCAGACAGAAAGACAGACACAGGTAAACAGAAAGACAGACACACAGGTAGATAAAGACACACACAGGTAGACAAAAAGACACACAGGTAGACAGAAAGACACACACAGGTAGACAGACACACACAGGTAGACATAAAGACAGACACACAGGTAGATAAAGACACACACAGGTAGACAAAAAGACACACAGGTAGACAGAAAGACACACACAGGTAGACAGACACACACAGGTAGACATAAAGACAGACACACAAGTAGACAGAAAGACACAATGGTAGACAGAAAGACAGACACACAGGTAGACAAAGACACACAGGTAGACAGAAAGACAGACACACAGGTAGACAGACAGATAAACAGACACACAGCAATACAGAGAGACACAGATATACAGGCAGACAGATACAGACAGGTTTATGTGCAACAATGAAAACAAATAGAGAGTTCGAGAGTAAGAGCCTTTCTTGCCACAATCTCCATTGCAAGATTCAGACTTCATCTTAGGGGCCATGGTGAAATTTACTGTCCAGTTAATACAGTATGATGCTGCTGATAGGGCAGGATTACTCAAACTGATGCTGCCTGCATGACGCATTGCCGCCCAAGTATTGTCAAATATTGTACAGCGGTGTGCATCAGCCGGCCCAGCCCAGCTGCCAGATGCACGGTCGTAAGTCGAGTGGACGTATGTCGAGCAGGTCGTAAGTCGGATGGTAGGTGTACTTTGGGTTTCTTTCGATTTCATCTATGGCTTTTAGTTCTTCCTGCAATTCCTGACTCCTTTAATAAATGTTCTGAATTGTACATAAGTGTCTTAATCCACATCTTGTCGGTATCACCATAACATTTCTCTGTATGTGTTATCACTCATATTGTTCTATTGCTGGTTCACTGTACGTAGATATGGTATAGTTGCTGTTGCTTGGTTGGTAGTGTCCTCAGGTCAACCAGGGCCGGGGATGGATCCATAACACGGTTCAAACATTGCTCTCACTGTTTACCTAGCAGTAAGTAGGTACCTGGGTGTTATTTGTTGTGGGTGGCATACTGGGGGGAGGACAAGATTAACTTACATAAGAACATAAGAAGGAAGGAGAACTGCAGCAGGCCTACTGGCCTATACTAGGCAGATCCAAGTCACATTCAGTTAAGAAGGAAGGAGCAAAGCATCAGATCCACTAGCATCAGACCCACTATTGTGTGAGTAAATCACTTGCAGGAGGCTTACAGAGCAGCACCTGAATTATTACCTGCAAGTAATTTGGGTGAGGTCAGTGGGACTTAGTCACAGTAGGTCGCTGAACTGCAACTCCTTCGATTGCCCACTTCTTCACCGCTCTCACAAAAAGCTAGACCTGACATTAAATTAATAATTATAATATTTAAACCAGCTACTCTGGTAATTAAAGTTATGTGTACTGTATGCTATTTTGGTTTATTTGCTGGGTACACAAAACTGTGAGGGAGTAAGTGTTAAAAAATTCTAAACATTTCTGTATCACTGTTAGTGAGCTGACTTGAGTAACTTTTGAGTGGGCCTATCTTGTCCCTAATCTTACTTATATATACCCGAAAGAAACCTTTTTGTTAGTCTTCAGGTTCTTTGTGACTTTAACCTCATAATCTCTTTTTTTTTTATTCCCTTTTGTATCTTTGTGACTTTAACCTCATAATCTCTTTTTTTTTTATTCCCTTTTGTATTTCTCTAATTGAATAAATTTTTTTCTTAACTGCCCCTCTTTTGATTCGCCTATACATGCCTGTCTTTTGACTATTGTTTACTCATTTTGAATCCTTTTTGTTTGCTCTAATTTTCCTTTTCGGAACATAAGTTGTCTGAGCAGCTAGAACTATGCTCTGAAAAATATCATATCGGCAGCCAACACCACCTACCTGACCCATAGTCAAATCATTCCAGTTCAGCCCACACAAGTAATTTCTCAGTCCTGTGAAATCGGAAGTCAGAGAGAGAGACTTGATTGCAGTTATTAGGGTAATTCCATGATATATTGAAAATGAGTGATTTGTGTTCACTTTCCCTAAGATTATTAACCCTTTGAGGGTCGAGACCCCTGATCGTAAACGTGTTCTCAGGGTCAAAAAATATTTGAAAAAAAAAAATTATTTGTATGAAATGATAGAGAATGTTTTTGTGAGTATTATAAGCCAAAAACAAAAATTTTGTGATCAGTACTTACCGAGATATGGAGGCATGAAGTTGACAGAAAGTGAACTGCTTATGGCAACATCGCCGGCTGCCAGTCATGCGGTAATTGTTTATTTTTTCTACTTTTTTCTTTTATATTTTAACATTTTATTTTTTTGAGTAACTTTTATGGCCTGCAAGACCAATATAAGCCATATTTTCTATATATTCACTTCTTGTATGCTACACAATAACTGCACAAACATTGTTGCCATTATATTGTTTACAAAACATGTTTACACAAACCAACAATAAAAAATGTTTATTACTATTTTTCTGTCATATATATATATATATATATATATACTTACACTTAGGTCACACTACACATACATGTACACGTTTATTTATACACACTCATCTGAGTTTTCTTTGATTTTATCTTATAAGTTCTTGGTCTTATTACTTTTCCTTTTATATCCATGGGGAAGTGGAATAAGAATCTTTCCTCCGTAAGCCATGTGTGTTGTAAAAGTCAACTAAAATGCCGGGAACAATGGGCTAGTAACCCCTTTTCCTGTAAAGATTACTAAAAAGAATAAGAAGAAGAAAATTGTCAAAGTGGGAAGTCTGAATGTGCGTGGATGTTGTGCAAATGATAAGAAAGAGATGATTGTGGATGTTATGAATGAGAAGAAACTGGATGTCCTGGCTTTAAGTGAAACAAAGCTGAAGGGGGTGGGAGAGTTTCAATGGAGAGGAATAAATGGGATTAGGTCAGGGGTTTCAAATAGAGTTAGAACTAAAGAAGGAGTAGCAATAATGTTGAAGGATAAGCTATGGCAGGAAAAGAGGGACTACAAATGCATAAGTTCAAGGATTATGTGGAGTAAAATAAAGATTGGATGTGAAAAGTGGGTTATAGTAAGCGTGTATGCACCTGGAGAAGAGAGAAGTGTAGAGGAGAGAGAGAGATTCTGGGAAATGTTGAGTGAATGCGTGGGGAGTTTTGAATCAAGTGTGAGAGTAATGGTGGTTGGGGATTTCAATGCTAAAGTGGGTAAAAATGTTATGGAGGGAGTAGTAAGTAAATTTGGGGTGCCAGGGGTAAATGTAAATGGGGAGCCTTTAATTGAGCTATGTGTAGAAAGAAATTTGGTAATAAGTAATACATATTTTATGAAAAAGAGGATAAATAAATATACAAGGTATGATGTAGCACATAATGAAAGTAGTTTGTTAGATTATG
This sequence comes from Cherax quadricarinatus, assembly GCF_038502225.1. Classification (NCBI taxonomy): domain Eukaryota; kingdom Metazoa; phylum Arthropoda; class Malacostraca; order Decapoda; family Parastacidae; genus Cherax; species Cherax quadricarinatus. Next base: position 37,832,097 of record NC_091296.1, on the reverse strand, counting down.
TATTGGTGGATAAAAGGTTGATGGGTAGGCTCCAGGATGTACATGTTTATAGAGGGGCAACTGGTATATCAGATCATTATTTAGTTGTAGCTACAGTTAGAGTAAGAGGTAGTTGGGAAAAGAGGAAGGTGGCAACAACAAGTAAGAGGGAAGTGAAAGTGTATAAACTAAGGGAGGAGGAAGTTCGGGCGAGATATAAGCGACTGTTGGCAGAAAGGTGGGCTAGTGCAAAGATGAGTAGTGGAGGGGTTGAAGAGGGTTGGAATAGTTTTAAAAATGCAGTATTAGAATGTGGGGCAGAAGTTTGTGGTTATAGGAGGGTGGGGGCAGGAGGAAAGAGGAGTGATTGGTGGAATGATGAAGTAAAGGGTGTGATAAAAGAGAAAAAGGTAGCTTACGAGAGGTTTTTACAAAGCAGAAGTGTTTTAAGAAGAGCAGAGTATATGGAGAGTAAAAGAAAGGTGAAGAGAGTAGTGAGAGAGTGCAAAAGGAGAGCAGATGAAAGAGTGGGAGAGGCACTGTCAAGAAATTTTAATGAAAATAAGAAAAAATTTTGGAGTGAGTTAAACAAGTTAAGAAAGCCTAGGGAAAGTATGGATTTGTCCGTTAAAAACAGAGTAGGGGAGTTAGTAGATGGGGAGAGGGAGGTATTAGGTAGATGGCGAGAATATTTTGAGGAACTTTTAAATGTTGAGGAAGAAAGGGAGGCGGTAATTTCATGCACTGGCCAGGGAGGTATTCCATCTTTTAGGAGTGAAGAAGAGCAGAATGTAAGTGTGGTGGAGGTACGTGAGGCATTACATAGAATGAAAGGGGGTAAAGCAGCTGGAACTGATGGGATCATGACAGAAATGTTAAAAGCAGGGGGGGATATAGTGTTGGAGTGGTTGGTACTTTTGTTTAATAAATGTATGAAAGAGGGGAAGGTACCTAGGGATTGGCGGAGAGCATGTATAGTCCCTTTATATAAAGGGAAAGGGGACAAAAGAGATTGTAAAAATTATAGAGGAATAAGTTTACTGAGTATACCAGGGTTATAATTGAAAGAATTAGAGGTAAGACAGAATGTAGAATTGCGGATGAGCAAGGAGGCTTCAGAGTGGGTAGGGGATGTGTAGATCAAGTGTTTACATTGAAGCATATATGTGAACAGTATTTAGATAAAGGTAGGGAAGTTTTTATTGGATTTATGGATTTAGAAAAGGCATATAATAGAGTGGATAGAGGAGCAATGTGGCAGATGTTGCAAGTTTATGGAATAGGTGGTAAGTTACTAAATGCTGTAAAGAGCTTTTATGAGGATAGTGAGGCTCAGGTTAGGGTGTGTAGAAGAGAGGGAGAATACTTCCCGGTAAAAGTAGGTCTTAGACAGGGATGTGTAATGTCACCATGGTTGTTTAATATATTTATAGATGGGGTTGTAAAAGAAGTAAATGCTAGGGTGTTCGGGAGAGGGGTGGGATTAAATTATGGGGAATCAAATTCAAAATGGGAATTGACACAGTTACTTTTTGCTGATGATACTGTGCTTATGGGAGATTCTAAAGAAAAATTGCAAAGGTTAGTGGATGAGTTTGAGAATGTGTGTAAAGGTAGAAAGTTGAAAGTGAACATAGAAAAGAGTAAGGTGATGAGGGTATCAAATGATTTAGATAAAGAAAAATTGGATATCAAATTGGGGAGGAGGAGTATGGAAGAAGTGAATGTTTTCAGATACTTGGGAGTTGACGTGTCGGCGGATGGATTTATGAAGGATGAGGTTAATCATAGAATTGATGAGGGAAAAAAGGTGAGTGGTGCGTTGAGGTATATGTGGAGTCAAAAAACGTTATCTATGGAGGCAAAGAAGGGAATGTATGAAAGTACGTATAGTAGTACCAACACTCTTATATGGATGTGAAGCTTGGGTGGTAAATGCAGCAGCGAGGAGACGGTTGGAGGCAGTGGAGATGTCTTGTCTAAGGGCAATGTGTGGTGTAAATATTATGCAGAAAATTCGGAGTGTGGAAATTAGGAGAAGGTGTGGAGTTAATAAAAGCATTAGTCAGAGGGCAGAAGAGGGGTTGTTGAGGTGGTTTGGTCATTTAGAGAGAATGGATCAAAGTAGAATGACATGGAAAGCATATAAATCTATAGGGGAAGGAAAGAGGGGTAGGGGTCGTCCTCGAATGGGTTGGAAAGAGGGGGTAAAGGAGGTTTTGTGGGCGAGGGGCTTGGACTTCCAGCAAGCGTGCATGAGCGTGTTAGATAGGAGTGAATGGAGACGAATGATACTTGGGACCTGACGATCTGTTGGAGTGTGAGCAGGGTAATATTTAGTGAAGGGATTCAGGGAAACCAGTTATTTTCATATAGTCGGACTTGAGTCCTGGAAATGGGAAGTACAATGCCTGCACTTTAAAGGAGTGGTTTGGGATATTGGCAGTTTGGAGGGATATGTTGTGTATCTTTATACGTATATGCTTCTAAACTGTTGTATTCTGAGCACCTCTGCAAAAGCAGTGATAATGTGTGAGTGTGGTGAAAGTGTTGAATGATGATGAAAGTATTTTCTTTTTGGGGATTTTCTTTCTTTTTTTGGGTCACCCTGCCTCGGTGGGAGACGACCGACTTGCTGACAAATATATATATATATATATATATATATATATATATATATATATATATATATATATATATATATATATATATATATATATATATATAAATATATATATATGCAATAAGATCACAGTAAACAGGTGATTTCAGAATATGCAAAACAACCACTCTGAAAGAATAGAGAAATTCCAAGCACTTTCGTGACTACTCACATTATCAAGGAACTATGAAAGTAAAGCATCCAAGGAAGCTATATAAGGGGTCTGATAGTGAGGTGCTGGCCAGACCCCTTATATAGCTTCCTTGGATGCTTTACTTTCATAGTTCCTTGATAATGTGAGTAGTCACGAAAGCACTTGGAATTTCTCTATTCTTTCAAAGTGGTTGGTTTGTATATATATATATATATACATATATATATATATATATATATATATATATATATATATATATATATATATATATATATATATATATATATATATATATATATATATATATATATATATATATATATATATATATATATATATATATATATATATATATATATATATATATATATATATATATATATATATATATATATATATATATATATATATATATATATATATATATATATATATATATATATATATATATATATATATATATATATATATATATATATATATATATATATATATAATGCAGAGAATTCGTAGTTTGGAAGTTAGGAGGAGGTGCGGGATTACCAAAACTGTTGTCCAGAGGGCTGAGGAGGGGTTGTTGAGGTGGTTCGGACATGTGGAGAGAATGGAGCGAAACAGAATAACTTCAAGAGTGTATCAGTCTGTAGTGGAAGGAAGGCGGGGTAGGGGTCGGCATAGGAAAGGTTGGAGGGAGGGGGTAAAGGAGGTTTTGTGTGCGAGGGGCTTGGACTTCCTGGAGTTTACCTGGAGTTTACCTGGAGAGAGTTCCGGGGGTCAACGCCCCCGCGGCCCGGTCTGAGACCAGGCCTCCTGGTGGATCAGAGCCTGATCAACCAAGCTGTTGCTGCTGGCTGCACGCAAACCAACATACGAGCCACAGCCCGGCTGATCCGGAACTGACTTTAGGTGCTTGTCCAGTGCCAGCTTGAAGACTGCCAGGGGTCTGTTGGTAATCCCCCTTATGTGTGCTGGGAGGCAGTTGAACAGTCTCGGGCCCCTGACACTTATTGTATGGTCTCTTAACGTGCTAGTGACACCCCTGCTTTTCATTGGGGGGATGGTGCATCGTCTGCCAAGTCTTTTGCTTTCGTAATGAGTGATTTTCGTGTGCAAGTTCGGTACTAGTCCCTCTAGGATTTTCCAGGTGTATATAATCATGTATCTCTCCCTCCTGCGTTCCAGGGAATACAGGTTTAGGAACCTCAAGCGCTCCCAGTAATTGAGGTGTTTTATCTCCGTTATGCGCGCCGTGAAAGTTCTCTGTACATTTTCTAGGTCGGCAATTTCACCTGCCTTGAAAGGTGCTGTTAGTGTGCAGCAATATTCCAGCCTAGATAGAACAAGTGACCTGAAGAGTGTCATCATGGGCTTGGCCTCCCTAGTTTTGAAGGTTCTCATTATCCATCCTGTCATTTTTCTAGCAGATGCGATTGATACAATGTTATGGTCCTTGAAGGTGAGATCCTCCGACATGATCACTCCCAGGTCTTTGACGTTGGTGTTTCGCTCTATTTTGTGGCCAGAATTTGTTTTGTACTCTGATGAAGATTTAATTTCCTCATGTTTACCATATCTGAGTAATTGAAATTTCTCATCGTTGAACTTCATATTGTTTTCTGCAGCCCACTGAAAGATTTGGTTGATGTCTGCCTGGAGCTTTGCAGTGTCTGCAGTGGAAGACACTGTCATGCAGATTCGGGTGTCATCTGCAAAGGAAGACACGGTGCTGTGGCTGACATCCTTGTCTATGTCGGATATAAGGATGAGGAACAAGATGGGAGCGAGTACTGTGCCTTGTGGAACAGAGCTTTTCACCGTAGCTGCCTCGGACTTTACTCTGTTGACGACTACTCTCTGTGTTCTGTTAGTGAGGAAATTATAGATCCATCGACCGACTTTTCCTGTTATTCCTTTAGCACGCATTTTGTGCGCTATTACGCCATGGTCACACTTGTCGAAGGCTTTTGCAAAGTCTGTATATATTACATCTGCATTCTTTTTGTCTTCTAGTGCATTTAGGACCTTGTCGTAGTGGTCCAATAGTTGAGACAGACAGGAGCGACCTGTTCTAAACCCATGTTGCCCTGGGTTGTGTAACTGATGGGTTTCTAGATGCGTGGTGATCTTGCTTCTTAGGACCCTTTCAAAGATTTTTATGATATGGGATGTTAGTGCTATTGGTCTGTAGTTCTTTGCTGTTGCTTTACTGCCCCCTTTGTGGAGTGGGGCTATGTCTGTTGTTTTTAGTAACTGAGGGACGACCCCCGTGTCCATGCTCCCTCTCCATAGGATGGAAAAGGCTCGTGATAGGGGCTTCTTGCAGTTCTTGATGAACACAGAGTTCCATGAGTCTGGCCCTGGGGCAGAGTGCATGGGCATGTCATTTATCGCCTGTTCGAAGTCATTTGGCGTCAGGATAACATCGGATAGGCTTGTGTTAATCAAATTTTGTGGCTCTCTCATAAAAAATTCATTTTGATCTTCGACTCTCAGTCTGGTTAGCGGCTTGCTAAAAACTGAGTCATATTGGGACTTGAGTAGCTCACTCATTTCCTTGCTGTCATCTGTGTAGGACCCATCTTGTTTAAGTAGGGGCCCAATACTGGACGTTGTTCTCGATTTTGATTTGGCATTGGAGAAGAAATACTTTGGGTTTCTTTCGATTTCATTTATGGCTTTTAGTTCTTCCCGCGATTCCTGACTCCTAAAGGATTCTTTTAGCTTAAGTTCGATGCTTGCTATTTCTCTGACCAGTGTCTCTCTACGCATTTCAGATATATTGACCTCTTTTAGCCGCTCTGTTATTCTTTTCCGTCGCCTGTAAAGGGAGCGCCTGTCTCTTTCTGTTTTACATCTACTCCTCCTTTTTCTTAGAGGAATAAGCCTTGTGCATACATCGAGTGCCACCGAGTTAATCTGTTCTAGGCATAAGTTGGGGTCTGTGTTGCTTAGTATATCTTCCCAGCTTATATCGGTTAGGACTTGGTTTACTTGGTCCCACTTTATGTTTTTGTTATTGAAGTTGAATTTGGTGAATGCTCCCTCGTGACTAATCTCATTATGTCGGTCTGGGGCTCCGCGCATACATGACTGAACCTCAATTATGTTGTGATCTGAGTATATTGTTTTTGATATGGTGATATTTCTTATCAGATCATCATTGTTAGTGAAGATGAGGTCTAGTGTATTCTCCAGTCTAGTAGGCTCTATTATTTGCTGGTTTAAATTGAATTTTGTGCAGAGATTTAAAAGCTCGCATGAGTGTGAGTTTTCATCAGAGCTGCCTCCTGGTGTTATTACTGCAACAACATTATTTGCTATATTCCTCCATTTTAGGTGCCTTAAGTTGAAATCCCCCAGGAGCAAGATGTTGGGTGCAGGAGCTGGAAGGTTTTCCAGACAGTGGTCAATTTTTAACAGCTGTTCCTGGAATTGCTGGGATGTTGCATCCGGAGGCTTGTAGACTATCACAATGACTAGGTTTTGGTTCTCGACCTTTACTGCTAAAACTTCCACTACATCATTAGAGGCATTTAGCAGTTCTGTGCAAACAAGTGACTCTGCAATGTACAGGCCAACCCCCCCCTTTTGCCTGTTCACTCTGTCACATCTGTATAGGTTGTAACCTGGGATCCATATTTCGTTGTCCAAGTGATCCTTTATGTGGGTCTCAGTGAAAGCCGCGAACATTGCCTTTGCCTCTGCAAGCAGTCCACGGATGAAAGGTATTTTGTTGTTTGTTGCTGGCTTTAGACCCTGTATATTTGCAAAGAAGAATGTTATCGGACTGGTGGTATTGTTGGTACTGGGGGGGGATTTTTTTTCCGGCATTAGTATCTGTATCTGTTGGTTTGGAGTGGAGGCCATCGACTGTGGTTCCACTCCAGGAATGACTGGATTTGGTGTACGATTTCTGCCATTTCCTGCCAGTTTTTTTTTCTTCCTGGCACTAAAAAACCTCTCCCTCTTGAGTGGCTGTGGCTACCCAGGTTTTCCCATGGCCTGGATGTTTTGTATCTTTTTGTCCCCTTTAGATGGTATGCCTGGCAATTTAAGTTATAGCACAGTCTTTCCTGTACTGAAGAGGTACACAGTTCAGGGTGAAAAAGCTTACAGGAAGGGAGTTTGCATTTTCCTGTTGTCATATGGGCATGGCATTTCCTAGGGTGGTCATAGTTGCACGTCCCATCTGTTTTTCCAGATTTCCCATGCCAGCAGATACCGAGTGCATAGTATGTGCACAGGCTTGGTTTCCGTTTGCCTTGGGTTTCTGTGACTGTATTCCCTGTTGGTGCATGTTTCCCTGTCTTACTTCTATCCTCCCTAGCACCAACAATGGAGCTCCCACCATTTGTTTTTGGTAATATATCCTCACTATTGCTATTGGAGTCCTCTTGTTTGCTATTTCCTGCGGTATTTCTAGTTTGCAATATTGGTTTTATCTTATCTTTGACTACACTTGTTTCCCTACTATGGCTCCTGTCCCCTATGGGGTCATTTATATGTATTCCTTCCTGCGTATAATTCCCGACTACCTGGACAAAATCTCCAGCTTCACCATTACTGTCTCCCAGGACAGCATCTCCAGCTTCCCCATTACTGTCTCCCAGGACAGCATCTCCAGCTTCACCATTACTGTCTCCCAGGACAGCACCTCCAGCTTCACCATTACTGTCTCCCAGGACAGCACCTCCAGCTTCCCCATTACTGTCTCCCAGGACAGCACTATCAGCCCCCCATTTACTGACTACCAGGACATCATCTCCAGCCTTACAGTTTCTGACTACATGGCCAGTATCAAGGGCAGTACCATTCAGCCCGGACTTTTTATGTTCCCATCTGTTGTAGAAAGCTTCCAGGTTTTCTATGAAAGCAGCTTTGATGTTGATAGGAGTGAATGGAGTGATGTTTGATAGGAGTGAATGGAGACAAATGGTTTTTAATACATGACGTGATGTTGGAGTGTGAGCAAAGTAACATTTATGAAGGGGTTCAGGGAAACCGGCAGGCCGGACTTGAGTCCTGGAGATGGGAAGTACAGTGCCTGCACTCTGAAGGAGGGGTGTTAATGTTGCAGTTTAAAAACTGTAGTGTAAAGCACCCTTCTGGCAAGATAGTGATGGAGTGAATGATGGTGAAAGTTTTTCTTTTTCGGGCCACCCTGCCTTGGTGGGAATCGGCCAGTGTGATAATAAAAAATAATAAAAATATATATATATATATATATATATATATATATATATATATATATATATATATATATATATATATATATATATATATAGTGGACCCCCGCATAACGATTTTAATCCGTGCAAGAGGGGTAATTGTTATGCGAAATAATCGGTATGTGAATGAATTTTCCCCATAAGAAATAATGGAAATAAAATTAATCCGTGCAAGACACCCAAAAGTATGAAAAAAAAAATTTTTTACCACATGAAATGTTAATTTTAATACACACAAACTGAAAAAGGCATGCACACTTACATGACACTTACTTTTATTGAAGATCTGGTGATGATTGATGGGATGGGAGGAGGGGAGAGAGAGTGTTAGTGTTTAGAAGGGGAATCCCCTTCCATTAAGACTTGAGGTGGCAAGTCCTTTTCTGGGGTTACTTCCTTTCTTCTTTTAATGCCACTAGGACCAGCTTCAGAGTCACTGGACTTCTTTCGCACAACATATCTGTCCATAGTGGCCTGTACCTCTCGTTCCTTTATGACTTCCCTAAAGTGTTTCACAACATTGTCAGTGTACAGGTTGCCAACACGGCTTGCAATAGCTGTGTGAGGGTGATTTTCATCCATGAAGGTTTGCACTTCAAGCCACTTTGCACAGATTTCTTTAATCTTTGTAGTAGGCAACTTCTTCAATTTCTCTCTCCCCTCCTCTGAACCAGTTTCCTCAGGTCTGGCCTCTTGCTCTTGAAGTTGATCTATCAGCTCATCAGTGGTTAGTTCTTCATTGTCCTCCTCCACCAACTCTTCCACATCATCCCCACTAACCTCCAACCCCAAGGACTTTCCCAATGCCACAATGGATTCCTCAAGTGGCATAATCCTCTCAGGGTTAGCCTCAAACCCTTCAAAATCCCTTTTGTCTACACATTCTGGCCACAGTTTCTTCCAAGCTGAGTTCAAGGTCTTCTTAGTCACTCCCTCCCAAGCCTTACCTATAAGGTTTACACAATTGAGGATATTAAAGTGCTCTCTCCAAAACTCTCTTAGAGTCAGTTGAGTTTCTGAGGTCACTACAAAGCACCTTTCAAACAGAGCTTTTGTGTACAGTTTTTTGAAGTTTGCAATAACCTGCTGGTCCATGGGCTGCAGGAGAGGAGTGGTATTAGGAGGCAAAAACTTCACCTTAATGAAGCTCATGTCCCCATAAAGTCGCTCTGCCACGTCTGTAGGATGACCAGGGGCATTGTCTAACACCAGGAGGCACTTAAGTTCTAATTTCTTTTCAGTTAGGTAATCTTTCACATTGGGGGCAAATGCATGGTGTAACCAGTTATAGAAAAAGTCCCTAGTGACCCATGCCTTACTGTTTGCCCTCCACATCACACACAAATTATCCTTGAGGACATTCTTTTGCCTGAACGCTCTGGGAGTTTCAGAGTGATACACTAATAAAGGCTTAACTTTGCAATCACCAGTGGCACACATGAGAAGAGTAAGCCTGTCTTTCATAGGCTTATGTCCTGGGAGTGCCTTTTCCTCCTGAGTAATGTAGGTCCTGCTTGGCATTTTCTTCCAGAACAGGCCTGTTTCATCACAATTAAACACTTGTTCAGGTTTCAGTCCTTCACTGTCTATGTACTCCTTGAATTCCTGCACATATTTTTCAGCCGCTTTGTGGTCCGAACTGGCAGCCTCACCATGCCTTATCACACTATGGATGCCACTACGCTTCTTAAATCTCTCAAACCAACCTTTGCTGGCCTTAAATTCACTCACATCATCACTAGTTGCAGGCATTTTTTTAATTAAATCCTCATGCAACTTCCTAGCCTTTTCACATATGATCGCTTGAGAGACGCTATCTCCTGCTAGCTGTTTTTCATTTATCCACACCAATAAGAGTCTCTCAACATCTTCCATCACTTGCGATCTTTGTTTCGAAAACACAGTTAAACCTTTGGCAAGAACAGCTTCCTTGATTGTCTTTCTGGTGCCCACAATAGTAGCGATGGTTGATTGGGGTTTCTTGTACAACTTGACTAGGTCGGCGATACACACTCCACTTTCATACTTATCAATGATCTCTTTCTTCATTTCTATTGGAATTCTCACCCTTATTGGTGTACGGTTGGCACTAGAAGCTTTCTTGGGGCCCATGGTCACTTATTTTCCAGAAACAGCACTGAAAACACTGTAATAATACGAAATATTCCGATTGTATGCTTGGATGTTACCGCGGAGGCTGGCTGGTAAACAATGGCACGGGCGGCACATGTGAGGCTGGCTGAGGGCGCACATTGGACGCGTCTCGGACGAAAATCGGTGAGCGGGTTTTTAATCGGTATGCGCGGCAAAATTTTTGCGATTAAAGCAAGCGGTATGCGGATTAATCGCTATGTGATGCCATCGTTATGCGGGGGTCCACTGTATATATATATATAAAAATATATATATATATATATATATATATATATATAATATATATATATATTATATATATATATATATATATATAATATATATATGCAATAAGATCACAGTAAACAGGTGATTTCAGAATATGCAAAACAACCACTCTGAAAGAATAGAGAAATTCCAAGTGCTTTCGTGACTACTCACATTATCAAGCTATCACATTATCAAGTTCCTTGATAATGTGAGTAGTCACGAAAGCGCTTGGAATTTCTCTATTCTTTCAGAGTGGTTGTTTTGCATATATATATATATATATATATATATATATATATATATATATATATATATATATATATATATATATATATATACAGGAGGGCCCCACTTATACGGCGGGTTAGGTTCCAGGCTACCGCCATAAAGCGGAAACCGCCGTAAAGTGGATCACCCTTTTTTTCCACTTACAAATGCATACAAACACTAGATAACAAGTTTACACTAACATATATTATGTTAGCAACAATAGAACCAGGCATCAAAAAACAATAAAAAAGTACAATACACACACAGTGCACTCATTACTTACCTTAAAATATTTATAGTCTTAATCTAGGGTGAGACAAGTAGTATTTATTGTAAGAAATCAAGTGTGGTATGTATGGTGTCAGCCAGGCTACCATACCAGGCCACCCCACCCACACATACTATTCTATGATATTTAAGCATCCCAGAGCGATAAAATGTATATACAGTTCACTCATTACTTACCTTAAAATATAGGGTGAGATGAGTAGTATTTATTGTAAAATATCAAGTGTGGTATGTATGGTAGTCAGCCAGGCTACCATACCAGGCCAACCCACCCACACATACTATTCTATGATATTTAAGCATCCCAGAGTGATAAAATGTATATACAGTTCACTCATTACTTACCTTAAAATATAGGGTGAGATGAGTAGTATTTATTGTAAAAAATCAAGTGTGGTATGTATGGTAGTCAGCCAGGCTACCATACCAGAGAGAAAGAATGAGTGCATGAGAGAGGACAGGCGCAGAGTTATGTAAACAAACCAGGTGAAGGTAAGTTTTGTAAACAGTGTACACGTCTGGTTTGTGTACAAGTTACATTGTGTACAGGTTGTCTCTACATTGATACGGTAGAATAAATAAAGAAGAACACTCCCATTCTCATGTAACATCATTTTGAGAAGAAATGATGCTCTGAGTGAAGGCAATGGAAGTAAGTCACTCTGACTTTTTTGGGTTATCCTAGGTTCTCTACACATATGTTGTTATGTATTTATGTTATGTATCGTGTTTATTATATAATTTTGAAAAAAAATATCACGGATGGATTAATGAAAATGTGTATATTAACGTAATATACAACATTTAATGATACACCGAGCTCAGACAGCGTAAACAAACTGAACAGGTTGTGGACGATCACTCGGTCAGGCGAAATAGATGGTATTAATACGTGTCCAGTTTTAGTTCATTCATGTACATTTGTAAGAGTTTGTGAAATTTTTACCTTATAATATTTTTATTATTATAATAATTAAATCAAGAAACAAATACTCTTACACTGTGTACAAGTTAGTACAGAATTATAGCTATAAAGTGAAGGCATACGAAAGGAATATTTTTCTACAGTTATCCCTAGTAACAGGTGACGGGCTAGAGAAAACGTAATTCTTCCGACACTTCTACAAACCGTTTGGTAAACATCTCGTATATATTTGTATAAATTTTTATACTGTGGGTGCATGTATCATGTTTGTGTGTTACATAATGTGTTTCTTATATAATTTTGAAAAAAATATCATAGATAGATTAAGGGAAATGTCTATATTAACGTAATATGCGACATTAATGCGCCCAAGAGATTATTATTATTACTATTATTATTACTATTATTATTATTATTATTATTATTATTATTATTATTATTATTATTATTATTATTATTGCATCAAGAGTAGAGAGACTCTTAGTGATTTTAATGTGTACCTACATGCCAGCACAGTGTGTAAGTTTATTTAGGTACAGGTGTACACAAGTTTAATTATCAAGTACAATACATATAAAATATAAAATAACTTTAAAACACTTGAAATTTTGGAAAGTTTCCAGACATAATAAGGAGATGTGCTCAGGGACAATGTAAACAAACTCGGTGGGCCGCTGTGACCGTATTAGAAAGACAGGTGGGGGGAGCCGTATAGCGAGTTTTGGTCATAATTTGAAATGTCCGTATTAGCGGAACGCCGTAAAGCAAAACGCCATAAAGCGGGTCCCTCCTGTATATATATATATATATATGCACATATATATACACATATATATATGCACATATATATACACATATATACATATATTCACTGAACACATTTTTAGAACCGCTACAGCTTCTGTAAGTTTGCCAGCGTGGCTTGTGTCACAATGATGCATTATACCATCAGTCACTACCCTCACTGCTTTCCACAACACACATGCCTTCCTCCCCAGAGCCCACATGGAAATAAGTCACTGTCTGACTTTTTTGGGTTATCTGAGGTTGATGGTTGTCCTTCCTTCCTACCTTCCTTCCTACCTACCTTCTCTCCTTCCTACCTACCTTCCCTCCTTCCTACCTACCTTCCCTCCTTCCTACCTACCTTCTCTCCTTCCTTCCTTTCTCACTTCTTCCTTCCTTCCTCTCATCTGTTCCTTCCTTTCTTCCTTCTTTCCTTCCTTCCTTCCTTCCTTCTGGTTTCCTGGGCATTGCTTTCAGTCACAAACTCCTCAAAACCATGAAATTCATCTTCACTGGCACTTCCATCTGTGTTAGAACTGTCACTTGGGAAAATATGAGTCCCAATTCACCGGGGAGTGAGGAGTTTCTTACCGCGAGTCATGGTAAACAAGGTGTACTGAAATGGCATTCCCACAATGCAATGTGGGTGCCCCGATTTTTTTCCTACTGTGCACACTCACCACACAGACTCATTCTCTCACATGTAGGCCTACCAGCTTTCTCCTGCTCGATTTGAAGGTGCTATTATTTATGTGTACACATATGGCACCAACAATGGCTCTCAAGCCATACAAGTATGGCACCAACCCTGAAAGGGTTAATTAATAATTCCTTGTTGGAAAAAAACAATTCAAGCAGGTTATTTCCTCTACTTGGTTCTGTCACAGACTGTTTTTAAAAATCCTGAATCGTATCAAGAAAGTTGATTGACTCAAGATTTCCTATCAAATTGCACCATTATCACATTATCTCCCATTATCACAACATTTTCATACCTGGATGCCCTACAAATTATGTCCCATATAAGTTTACTGCACTCCCTATCAAGGTTTGGGGGCTTGTAAATCACACCCAAGATTCGCTTTTCATGACCGCGGAGAAGCTGTAGCCAAACAGATTCAGTGGCCTATGTTTCTAATTTTATATCTTGTCTAACGTAACACTTTAAATTATCTCTGACATACATCGCCACTCCACCACCCTTCCTGTTGATGTTATCAGTTTGGATTAATTTATAGCCTTGTATGTGGCATTCAGAAGGCATTTCTCTATCTTTCAGGTTGAACCAGGTCTCTGTTATAACAATAATATCTATGTTTCCTGCACTTGCAATTAATCTTTGCTCATCTGTCTTATTTCTTCCACTCCTACTATTATTATAGTAAACTTTAAGAGAGCTAGTCTCTTGCTACCTTCTGCTATCTCTCTCTATTTGCTGACCAGTTCCATTGTATATACAGCCTCTCCTCACTTAATGACTGAGTTCCATTCCTGAGACTACTTAAATGAATTTGTTGTTAAGTGAGGAGTATACTATAATGGTAGTGAGTTTGTGTCAACCATCTTAATGTTTTAATGTCATCTTTGCACCATTTATAACATTTCTGGCATACATATTTTTAAATGTTTATACAGTAGTGTACTGTATATTGAAATAAACAGAATAGAGGAAATCAGCTCAAATATACATTATTTAGGTATGAATACTGGTCAGAGAGCCCGTCGTAAGTCCGAGGCGTCGGTAAACGAGTACATCGCTAAGTGAGGAGAGGCTGTATTTGTAACTATAGTAGACCATCATTTAACACGGTAGTTACATTTCGAAAAATGCTGTGTTACACAAAACCATGTTAGACGAACTGAAGAACTTATGGGAAAAATAGGGTTATGTTCCTGGGAGCCCCCAAAAAGCCAATCAACTTTTTTTTAGCTCTCCAGATCTTACAAAATAAAAATAAATATGTAATTGTTGTGCATTGTTGTGATATATTACTGCTTAAGACTACAAATGCAATAGAAATAATAGTATTTCTTACCTTTAAATTGTGGGTAATGGTGTTTGTGGATGATTGTGAAGAGAATGGATATGGATGGTGTCGCCCTACTGGACTGAGGCGGATGGTAGAGGTTCTGGTACTGAAGTCGATGGTTGTATTGGAGTGTGCATGAAGTCAATAAGTTATTCAGTCAAGTCAGTGTCATTCAGTCAAGTCAGTGTGTCATTCAGTCAAGTCAGTGTGTCATTCAGTCAAGTCAGTGTGTCATTCAGCCAAGTCAGTGTGTCATTCAGTCAAGTCAGGGTGTCATTCAGTCAAGTCAGTATGTCATTCAGTCAAGTCAGTGTCATTCAGTCAAGTCAGTGTGTCATTCAGTCAGGTCAGTAAGTCATTCAGTCAAGTCATTGAGCCAAGTCAGTAAGTCATTCAGTCAAGTCAGTAAGTCATTCAGTCAAGTCAGTGTGTCATTCAGTCAAGTCAGTGCCATGATTGCTTGGCACATTTAACATATGGCAATGAAAATAAGAAAATATGTATGTAAATAAACACATCGAGCTTCCTGAGTATCGTCATCCTATGTGTATGAACTGAACTGAAGGCTGAGAGGGTGGTGTGATTGGCTGTGGGTGGCTGAGGGAGGCGGGGGATGGCATGGCAGTAGGTCTCCCCTGTTGACACAATGGTGTAACCCACAGACCGTCCCGCCTGGCGGCACTCAAAATTTTTCCCTTCCCGCAACAGTGTTTAACTAACTTTACAAAATGTTAAACAAAAATATGCTGCAATTCTTCAATCATGCTATATCCAAAACGTGCAGGACAAAACTGTGTTAAACGGCGGTCTACTGTATATGATGAATAATGTCTTTTAACCCTTTGAGGGTCGACAGGCCCTCTCCGAGACTTGTTCTCAGGGTCGGCCAAATTTCAAAAAAAAATATGTGAAAATATAGAGAAACTTTTCCCGATCATAATGACACCAAAAGTATGAAATTTGATGGAAAACTTACGGAATTATGCTCTCGCGAAGTTAGCGGTCTCGACGATGTTTACGCATCAGTGATTTTGCCCACTTTGAGCCCTATTTTCGGCCAATTCTAGTGTACTAGTCGACAAGAATCATAACTATTTCTCTAGAACTCCATTTTTTCTATTGAATGAGTACAAGAAACCACCCATTTACCGATTTCAACTATCCAATACAGTGGTCAGAATTTAGCAATTTTGCCAATTTCACACAAATTTCAAAAGATGCTAATTTCCAAATAGAGTCCAGAATAAACAAGAAAGACATTCCTGGCACTAAAATAACATTTCCTCTGTTCGTTAGACACATCCCCAGGCCCCTCTTATATTTCTTTGGCTTTCCACTTTCAATTTTTATTCTTACAAAAAATAGAAGATTTACTGTTATGCAGACTGCTGCATTAGTGTAGAAATGGTATAAATAATATCAGCACCCTTGTGAAAGAATATTAGATTCACCAGTTGACGTGTATTGGACGCTTGGCATGATTTGTTTACTTTTGAACTTTGGTAAAAATCGAACATTTCTACTACTTTGAGCTCAATTTCAAGGTACTTTTCATTGCAAAACCAGTCAAAATCATCTCAATTTCTGTAATATGTCTTCCATTCTATAAAATGAGACCAAGAAAACTAGAATACAACAATAAATACCATACGAAAATACAGTGCAAAGTCACTGTTTTATTCCAAAAACACGGTCAAAGTTTTTTTTTTTCTCATTATGCACTGTGTGCTGCAGGATTTTTTTTATACTGCACACACTGACCACATAGACCCATTCTTTCATATGTATGCCTACCAGCTTTCTCTTACTAGATTTGAGGGCGCTAGAATTTAGGCGTACTAGTACGTCAAAAACCCTGGGTCGTAAGCCATACTAGTACAGCCAAAACCCCCAAAGGGTTAAATATATCCCTGAAGTAGCCTGGAAATATCTGCTGTTTTCAACCTTCATGCTGCAACCTGTTTGTCTCCCACACGCACCCATACCTCTCTCTTCTGTCAGTTTAAAATCCTAGACAATTCAGCAGTGCCCCTCCCCCCTCACCCTCGATTGAGTTGGCTAATGCTGCCACTCTTACGCCAGAGAGATGTACACCATCCCTTGCATACATATTATGTTTGCCATAGAAGTTGTCCCAGTTGTCAATGAATAGGATTGGAAGTTCCTTGTAGTAGCTGTCTAGCCAGCATTTTGCACCAGTTGCACTAGACATCCATTCACTGCCCACTCCGTTTCTAGGCATGATGCTAAATATGATCGGGACCCCTCCCTTAGACCTAATTAAATCTGTAGCTGATCTGTACTTATCCATCAGCTCCTGTCTCCTGCCCTTCCCAGCACTTAGATAATGGGCTTGTTCCCATTACCTGACATGATATTATCCAACCTGTTGACTATGTCATCAACACCAGTTCCTGGGAAACACACCCTCTGTCTCAGTTACAGAATGCACACTCCATATAAATTACCTCTGAGTCACCAACCACAAGAATGTTCTTGCCTCTATTAACATGGGGGGTAGTACCTTTAACTTCACTGACCACTGAAGTACATTTGTCCTGAAGAACAGAGAAGCGATTTCTGACCTTCAAATCTTCTCTCTTAACTTTCCTTATTTTGATGCTCCTTCCATTACTGGGAACCACTTGCCATTTGTAGCAGGTGCTGGACTGCTCCTCACTGCTGGTAGCATTTTTTCCCTCACTAAGTTCTGCCACCTCACACACATTCCAAACCCATCAAGGCAAACCTTCAGCCTCCCAATTAACTCCTGTAGAACTAGGACCTCTTCCTTCAACACTATAACCTCAGATGTTAAAACACTGCAGAAGCAAGCCATGGTGCTTTGTAATCCTCCACAGTAATCCCCAAAGCCACTCAGGACAGTATGATCACTCTTAACCAATGACCACTGACATTGACTGAAATGCTGTATATAAACAGGAGTTTTCTATATACAGGAGGGCTCTTCTTTACAGAGCTTCACTTTACAGTGTTTTGCATATACAGTAGGACCCCACTTTATGGCATTCCGCTAATACGGCGATGCCAAATTATGACCAAAATTTGCTATACACTAAGCAGTCTTTCAAATACGGCGTGCCCCACCCGGTTTGTTTACATTCTCTGTGACCATATCTATTATGTCAGGAAACTTTTCAAAATTTCAAGTGTTTTAAAGTTACTGCGTATTTTATATGTACTCTGATAATTATACTTATGTGTACCTGTACCTAAATACAGTGGACCCCCGGGTTGCGATATTAATCCGCTCCTGAGAGCTCATCGTAAACCAAAATTATCGAAAAGCGAATCAGTTTTCCCCATTAGAAATAATGGAACTCAAATTAATCCATGCAAGACACCCAAAAGTGTGAAAAAAAAAAATTACCACATGAAATATTAAGTTTAATGCACACAAACTGAAGAAGACATGCACAGTTTGTAGTACTCTGCTAACAATAGAATACATGACACTTGCCTTTAATGAAGATCTGGTGATGATTGATGGGATGGGAGGAGGGGAGAGCATCAAACTTATTGTTTAGAAGGGGAATCCCCTTCCATTAGGACTTGAAGTGGCAAGTCCTTTTCCGGGGTTATGTCCCTTCTTCTTTTAATGCCACTAGGACCAGCTTGAGAGTCACTGGACTTCTGTCCCACAATGTATCTCTCCATAGAGGCCTGTACCTCTCGTTCCTTTATGACTTTCCTAAAGTGGTTCACAACATTGTCATTGTACAGGTTGCCAACACGGCTTGCAGTAGCTGTGTCAGGGTGATTTTCATCAAAAAAGGTTTGCACTTCAAGCCACTTTGCACACATTTCCTTAATCTTTGAAGTAGGCAACTTCTTCAATTTCTCTCTCCCCTCCTCCGAAGCAGTTTCCTCAGGTCTGGCCTCTTGCTGTTGAAGATGATCTAGCAGCTCATCAGTGGTTAGTTCGTCATTGTCCTCCTCCACCAACTCTTCCACATCCTCCCCACTAACCTCCAACCCCAAGGACTTCACCAATGCCACAATGGATTCCTCAACTGGCATAGGATTCCCAGGGTTAGCCTCAAACCCTTCAAAATCCCTTTTGTCTACACATTCTGGCCACAGTTTTTTCCAAGCAGAGTTCAAGGTCCTCTTAGTCACTCCCTCCCAAGCCTTACCTAAAAGGTTTACACAATTGAGGATATTAAAGTGATCCTTCCAGAACTCTTCTAGAGTCAATCGAGTGTCTGTGGTCACTTCAAAGCACTTGTGAAATATAGCTTTTGTGTACAGTTTCTTGAAGTTTGCAATAACTTGCTGGTCCATGGGCTGCAGGAGAGGAGTGGTATTACGAGGCAAAAACTTGACCTTAATGAAGCGCATGTCCCCAGAAAGTCGCTCTGCCAAGCCTGTAGGATGACCAGGGACATTGTCTAATACCAGGAGGCACTTAAGGTCTAATTTCTTTTCAATTAGGTAATTTTTCACATTGGGGGCAAATACATGGTGTAACCAGTCATAGAAAAATTCCCTAGTGACCCATGCCTTACTGTTTGCCCTCCACAGCACACAAATTAGCCTTGAGGACATTGTTTTGCCTGAACGCTCTGGGAGTTTCTGATTGATACACCAATAAAGGCTTCACTTTGCAATCACCACTAGCATTGGCACACATGAGAAGAGTAAGCCTGTCTTTCATAGGCTTATGTCCTGGGAGTGCCTTTTCCTCCTGAGTAATGTGGGTCTTGCTTGACAATTTCTTCCAAAACAGGCATGTTTCGTTGCAATTAAACACTTGTTCAGGTTTCAAGTTGTTACGTTGTTGTCCCTTATTACTTTGATAGTAAGGTTCTCACTACATGTTCTAGTGTGGGGGTAGCTTTTTACTTAATGGCCTTATCTGTCTAGGGTAATACTTGCATCATGACTGATCATCCACAGTGTCTCTGATATCCTTTCACCAGCCCTCTTCACAGGTTATTTAAACTACTACTATAAAAAGGGGAGGTGTTAATGTTGCAGTTTAAAAACTGTAGTGTAAAGCACCCTTCTGGCAAGACAGTGATGGAGTGAATGATGGTGAAAGTTTTTCTTTTTCGGGCCACCCTGCCTTGGTGGGAATCGGCCGGTGTGATAATAAAAAAAAAAAAAAAAAAAATATAAAAATATAACTGTATTCTAAATAGATATGTACAGAATATACAATTACAGCACTCACATATTCAAAACATAAGTCTACACACTCCTTAGCTGTTCTCCCACATGGTGCATCTCAGCAACTTTGCCCTTCTCTCTTCATGACTAATCTCTGGGCTAACCAGTGTTTTGACACACTTTGGTCACCCTGGGTATGGTGGCCACAACTTAAGTTATAAAAACTCACCCCTGGGGCACACATAATGCCCAAAAAATAGAAAGAAGGACCCAGAGGTCCTGCCAGCTTGAAGTCAACAACCAGAGAGAGAGAGAGAGAGGGAGGAGCCTAGCTAAGCTCCTCCCACACCCACCAAAAACAAAAGACTGTTGCCAAGCACAATTATCTGGTTACCACACCTTATTTACTTTTACAAAAAGAAATGCAACTTTATAAACTACTATTTAAATTGTGTGTTTGTGTGTCTATAGTATAACCTATTATATTGAGAAAAATAGGCTTGACCCAGCTACCTCTCAGCCCCTAAGAATGATCTTCCCTTAGGGCCATTTAAGTGCTGTGTCCCCATCAATTCAATATAATTAGGTATTTCAGAGTAACTGCTACTTATAAATACATGTTGGGTCCTATAGCCCCATAACACAAGTCTTCACTGTCTATGTAATCCTTGAATTCCTTCACATATTTTTCAGCTGCTTTTTGGTCCGAACTGGCAGCCTCACCATGCCTAATCACACTATGTATGCCACTACGATTCTTAAATCTTTCAAACCAACCTTTGCTGGCCTTAAATTCACTTACATCACCACTAGATGCAGGCAATTTCTTTACCAAATCGTCATGCAACTGCCTAGCCTTTTCACAAATGATTGCTTGAGAGATGCTATCTCCTGCTATCTGTTTTTCATTTATCCACACTAATAACAGTTTCTCAACATCTTCTAACACTTGCGGTTGCTGTTTCATAATCACAGTTGCACCTTTTGCAACAACAGCTTCCTTGATTGCCGTTTTCCTGGTCACTATAGTAGCGATGGTTGATTGGGGTTTTGTATACAACCTGGCCAGCTCCGACACATGCACTCCACTTTCGTACTTTGCAAATATCTCTTTCTTCATTTCAATAGTCATTAGCACCCTTTTTCTCGATGGGTTGGCACTAGAAGCTTTCTTGGGGCCCATGGTGACTTATTTTGCAGAAACAAGCACCAAAAACACTGTGATAATATGGAATGTACCGAATGTATCCTTAGATGCGAGCACACTGGCTGGCTTGTAAACACTGGCACACACAGGGCAGTTCAGGCCACATGTGGACACGTCTCGGACGAATCACGTATGGCGGGTTTTTTAACGGGAACCGAGGCAAAATTTTTGCATTAAAATGTATCGAATACTGGATTTATCGGATACGATGCCATCGCAAACCGGGGGTCCACTGTATACTTACACACTGTGCTGGTGTGCAGACACATTAAAATCGCTAGGTCTCTCTACTCATGACGCCAATACTACGTAATAATAATCACTCTTGGGCACACTAAGTGTCTTATTTTACATTAATATAGGCATTTTCATTAATCCATCTATGATATTTTCCTCAAAATTGTATATGAAACCCATTACATAGCATATAAACATGATACATACACTCACAGAATAAAAATTGATGGAAATATGAGATTTATTTACAAAGCAGCTGTGTAGGTAGTGTCGGAAGAATTATGTTTTCTCGAGTCAATCTGGGAGATAACTGTAGAAAAATATTCTTTTCGTATGATTTTTATTATAATAATAATAATAATAATAATAATATCTTCATTCACTCTAAAAATGGTGTGTTGCTGTTTGTTTATTCTGTACTAACTTGTACAACTTGTACACAATGTAAGAGTACAGTGGACCCCCGGTTTACGATCAGCTCCCAATGCGACCAATTATGTAAGTGTATTTATGTAAGTGCGTTTGTATGTGTATGTTTGGGGGTCTGAAATGGACTAATCTGATTCACAATATTCCTTATGGGAACAAATTCGGTCAGTATTGGCACCTGAGCATAGTGTTAAATCCGCATAGCGATACATTTTATCGCTAAAATTTTGCCTCGCATAGTGCTAAAAAATTTGCTCAACACGATTCGTCCGAGACACTTCCATGCGGCCTGAGCCAGCCTCACTTGTTCTGCCAGTGGCATTGTTTACAAGCCAGCCTCCGCTGTAACATTCAAGCATACAATCGGAACATTTCATATTATTACAGCCTTTTTATAGTGATTTCACCTGAAAAATAAGTGACCATAGGCCCCAAGAAAGCTTCTAGTGCTAACCCTACAGGAATAAGGGTGAGAATTACTATGGAGATGAAGAGATCATTGCTAAGTATGAAAGTGGAGTGCGTGTCTCCGAGCTGGCCAGGTTGTATAGTAAACCCCAATCAACCATCGCTTCTATTGTGCCCAAGAGAACGGCAATCAAGGAAGCTGTTCTTGCCAAAGGTTTAACTGTGCTTTCGAAACAGATCGCAAGTGATAGAAGGTGTTGAGAGACTGTTATTGGTGTGGATAAACGAAAAGCAGATAGCAGGCGATAGCATCTCTCAAGCGATCATAAGTGAAAAGGCTAGGAAGTTGCACGAGGATTTAATTAGAAAAATGCCTGCAACTAGTGGTGATGCGAGTGAATTTAAGGCCAGCAAAGGTTGGTTTGAGAGATTTAAGAGGCGTAGTGGCATACATAGTGTGATAAGGCATGGTGAGGTTGCCAGTTCGGACCAAAAAGCAGCTGAAAAATATGTGCATGAATTCAAGGAGTACATGGACAGTGAAGGACTGAAGCCTGAACAAGTGTTTAATTGTGACAAAACAGGCCTGTTTTGGAAGAAAATGCCAAGCAGGACCTACATTACTCAGGAGGAATAGGCACTCCCAGGACATAAGCCTATGCAAGACAGGCTTACTCTTCTCATGTGTGCCAATGGTAGTGGTGATTGCAAAGTGAAGCCTTTATTAGTGTATCACTCTGAAACTCCCAGAGTGTTCAGGCAAAAGAATATCCTCAAGGCTAATTTGTGTGTGTTGTGGAGGGCAAACAATAAGGCATGGGTCACTAGGGACTTCTTCTTTGACTGGTTACACCATGCATTTGCCCCCACGGTGAAAAATTACCTAACTGAAAAGAAATTAGACCTTAAGTGCCTCCTGGTGTTAGACAATGCCCCTGGTCATCCTACAGACTTGTCAGAGCGACTTTGTGGGGACATGAGCTTCATTAAGGTCAAGTTTTTGCCTCCTAATACCACTCCTCTCCTGCAGCCCATGGACCAGCAAGTTATTGCAAACTTCAAGAAACTGTACACAAAAGCTCTGTTTGAAAGGTGCTTTGTAGTGACCTCAGAAACTCAACTGACTCTAAGAGACTTTTGGAGAGAGCACTTTAATATCCTCAATTGTGTAAACCTTATAGGTAAGGCTTGGGGGGGAGTGACTAAGAGGACCTTGAACTCTGCTTGGAAGAAACTGTGGCCAGAATGTGTAGACCAAAGGGATTTTGAAGGATTTGAGGCTAACCTTGAGAATCCTATGCCAGTTGAGGAATCCACTGTGGCATTGGGGAAGTCCTTGGGGTTGGAGGTTAGTGGGGAGGATGTGGAAGAGTTGGTGGAGGAGGACAATGAAGAACTAACCACTGATGAGCTGCTAGATCAACTTCAACAGCAAGAGGCCACACCTGAGGAAATTGCTTCGGAGGAGGGGATAGAGAAATTGAAGAATTTGCCTACTTCAAAGATTAAGGAAATCTGTGCAAAGTGGCTTGAAGTGCAAACCTTCATGGATGAAAATCACCCTCAGACAGCTATTGCAAGCCGTGCTGGTGACTATTACACTGACACTGTTGTAAAACACTTTGGGAAAGTCATAAAGGAACGAGAGGTACAGGCCACTATGGACAGATATGTTGTGCAACAGAAGTCCAGTGACTCTGAAGCTGGTCCTAGTGGCATTAAAAGAAGAAGGGAAGCAACCCTGGAAAAGGATGACACCTCAAGTCCTAATGGAAGGGGATTCCCCTTCTAAACACTAAAACCATCCAGTCTCCCCTCCTCCCATCCCATCAATCATCACCACATCTTCAATAAAGGTAAGTGTCATGTAACTGTGCATGTTTTCTTAAGTTTGTGTGTATTAAAATTAATATTTCATGTGGTAAATTTTTTTTTTTCATACTTTTGGGTGAATTGCACGGATTATTTTGATTTCCATTATTTCTTATGGGGAAAATTAATTCACATAATGATAATTTCGCATAACATTGAGCTCTCAGGAATGGATTGATAGCGTTATGCGGGGGTCCACTATATTTGTATTGTGAGGTAATTATTATTATAATAAAAAAAATATTGAGGTAAAAGTTTTACAAACTCTTACAAACGTACGTGAATGAACTAAAAGTAGACACACATTAATACGCATTTATTTCGCCTGACCAAGTGATCGCCCAATACCTGTTCAGTTTGTATTCTTACATTGTCTGAACTCTGTATCTCGTTCTCTCTCTCGTTTAGTCTTTCGTTAAATAGTTGGCTCTCATTGACGATGGCGTCTAAGCTTAGCTGTTATAAAAAAAGGAGTCGTCAGCCTCTTGCTTTAAGTGCCAAGTTAGAGGATCATGGTGTGCCATTCTGATTTTATTCAATAAACACCCTGCCACTTACCTCTCACATATTATTATTAATATTTTAAGGTAAGTAATAAGTGTACTCTGTGTGTGTCTTACCTTTTATTGTGTTTTTAATGCCTATTTCTATTGCTAACTTAATATAAGTTAGTGTAAACTTGTTGTCTGGCATTTATTGCATATTTTATATGTGCTCTGATAATAATACTTGTGGAGCTGTGTGGTAGCCGGGTGGAGGGACAACATTTATTTATATATTTATTTATTTATTTAGAAATTTTAGCATACATACAGAGGTACAAAAAAATACAGGTAAGAGCAGCATGCCAAAGCCACTTATATGCATAGCATTACGGGCTGGCTTAAAATTAACTTAAGATTAACTAAGCAATGATGAAATCAGTGATAAGACATTATTGTAAACAGATAACTATAAAGCACAAATGAGTATTACAAAGACAGGTCATATGGTTGCATGCATTGCTGTTCATTCAGTAGAATGGAGTATTCTGTTAGGTAGTGTATTTAAAAAATAACAAAGTTAGATTGGGTCCTAGGTTTAACATTTATGTGATATAATTGTGAGTAACATTTTGGATATACAATTTATAAGGTTCAGTTATTCAGTATTTATTTGGTTTTGAGTGAGTAAGTGAACTTTGAGAAGAGACTTGAATTTATAAACAGGTAGTGTTTCTTTTATATTTACAAGTAATGAATTCCAGATTTTAGGGCCTTTTATGTGCATTGAGTTTTTGCATAGCGTGAGATGGACACGAGGAACATCAAAGAGTGATCTGTGCCTTGTGTTATGGTCATGTGTTCTGTTGATGTTGGCAAGGAGATGTTTGAGGGGAGGGTTAATATCAGAGTTAAGTGTTCTATGTATGTAATAGGTGCAATAATAAGTATGGATGTTTTGTATGGTGAGTAGGTTAAGTATTTTGAATATTGGTGGAGTGTGTTGCCTGTAGTTAGAATTTGTTATCATTCTAACTGCAGCCTTTTGTTGGGTAATTAGTGGTCTGAGATGGTTAATTGTTGTTGAGCCCCATGCACAAATTCCATAGGTGAGATAGGGGTAAATAAGAGAGTGATAAAGGGCCAGGAGGGCTGACTGTGGAACATAGTACCGTATCTTCGATAGTATGCCTACAGTCTTGGAAATTTTCTTAGAAATTTGTTGTATATGTGTATGAAATTTGAGTCTATTATCGAGGTGGATTCCTAAGAATTTTCCCTCTGTTAGCTTTGTGATAGATGATCCATTTATCGTTATGTTAAGAGGTACATCTGTAGCTCTGTTACCAAACTGAATGAAGTAGGTTTTGTCAATGTTTAGTGTAAGTTTGTTAGTCCTCATCCAGGTAGATATTTTCTGTAATTCGGTGTTTACAGTATTGGCTAGCGTGACTGGGCTCGGGTGAGAGAAGACGTATGTAGTGTCATCTGCAAAAAGTGTGGGTTTGAGTAATTGCGAAGCATTTGGTAGGTCATTTATGTATAGGAGAAAGAGAAGAGGGCCAAGGACACTTCCCTGTGGGACACCAACTGTAATTGGTTGTGTGGAAGAGCTTGCCCCATTTGCGTACACATATTGGCTTCTGTTGCTGAGGTAAGACTTGAGGTAGTTGAGGGAGTGCCCTCTAATACCATAGTGTGACAATTTTACGTGGAGCAAGTCATGGTCAACTGTATCAAAAGCTTTACGTAAGTCAATGAAGATCCCCATTGGGACTTCTTTTTTCTCTATTGCAGTGTATATATGTTCTAGCATGTGTATAATAGCATCATTAGTATTTTTATTAGGCCTGAATCCAAATTGGCAGGGGTTGAGAATGTTTTGGGAGATGAGGTAGGAGTAGATTCGTTTATGAATTAATTTTTCGAAGATTTTTGAGAGAGGGTGTAAATTGGATATTGGCCTATAGTTATTCAACTCTGTTTGGTCTCCTCCTTTATGGATCGGGGTGACCCTTGCTATTTTGAGAACTGTAGGGAAGGTGGAGGATTCAATGGATTTGTTAAAGAGTGTTGCTATGATTGGTGATAGTACTTGTGACATTACGTTTTCTCTGTTCAGCCATCAGAGAAAACGTGTATGAATCTGTGTTTGGCCCAACCACTCCTCCACTCCAATTTTGTTTACAATTTTCGGCATGAATTATTCATTACTTCTCCCTTCGTTTATGATGGCATCTAAAGGTAGTTGTTAGAAATAATAAAATTCAGTGAACAAGGTATGTCGATGCTAATAATATGGCTCTGTGCCACAGTGTAGGTAGCCGGTAGGTGTAGCCCAGGCAGGTTACACCTACCGGCTACCTACAGGCTACCTACACTGACTTACTACAAATAAATACTACTCGCCTCTCTTCCTATATTAAGACTACACATATTTTAAGGTAAATAATGAGTGTACTGTACATGTATTTGCATTTTTTTTAGGCTTGAATATATTGCTCACTTAATACATGATAATGTAAACATGTTATCAGGCTTTTATATGCATTTGGAAGTGAGAAAAGGCTGATTCACTTTACAGCATTTTTTTTTTTTTTTGCTTAACAGGAGTATCCTGGAACCTAACCTGCTGTATAAATGGTGTCTCCTGTACAACAGTAACCTGGAACCTAACCTGCTGTATAAGTGGTGCATCCTGTACAACAGTAGCCTGGAACCTAACCTGCTGTATATGTGGTGTCTCCTGTACAACAGTAGCCTAGAACCTAACCTGCTGTATAAGTGGTGCCTCCTGTACAACAGTAGCCTGGAACCTAACCTGTTGTATAAGTGGCACCTCCTGTACAGCAGTAGCCTGGACCCTAACCTGTTGTATAAGTGGCACCTCCTGTACAGCAGTAGCCTGGAACCTAACCTGTTGTAGTGTCGTAGGGGTTCTTAAGGAGATAGAAGGGTTGAAGGTAAACACCTTGTTGGATGGTAACACTATATATTGTCAGACTGTGGATGAGAGGTGGGAGCCCAGGCCTGCCCTGTTCTGCCTGCTTCTATGTCTATCCGTCGAGTGAGAAAGAGGCAGCTCGTCACTCACTCACGCTGCATCCCGTGACGGCCTCCCATTTTGAAATGCCCAGATTTTTCTAAGCCTTTCTATCTAACAACTGATGCTAGTTCAATTGGCATAGGTGCCATACTAGCTCAGAAGACTGATGGCAAGTACAACGCAGTTGCATTTGCTAGTAGAGTCCTTACGAAGGCTGAACGTAATTATACAGTAACGGAGCAAGAAGCTTTAGCAATAGTATGGTCTTTAAAGCACTTCCGAGACATTATTTACCAGTACCCTGTTCATGTCTTGACAGACCATGCACCACTGATACCTTTATTCCAGAATAAACAACCTACTGGAAGGTTAGCCAGATGGACCTTGACTATCCAAGAGTTCAATCCCACCACTGCCACCAATTTGTCGTAGGGGTTCTTAACCCTTTCAGGGTCCGTCCCGTAGATCTACGGCTTTACAGTGAGTGTCCAAACCGTAGATCTACGCCATGAGCTCAGCTCACTCTGATAAACTGTGAGTGGTACATTTGGGCCTAGATATGAGAGAATACATCTATGTGGTATGTGTGCACCACATAAAACAGATCCTGCAGCAGACTGTGTATAATGAGAGAAAAAAACTGAAATCATGATTTTTCGATTAAAACAGCAACTTTGCAGTGTTTTTTCGTATGTTTTTTATAGTTGTATTTGCGATTTCTTGGTCTCATTTGATAGAATGGAAGACATATTACAGAAATAGAGATGATTTTGATTGGTTTTAGCACTGCAAATGGCTTGAAACTGAGCTCAAAGTAGCGGAAATGTTAAATTTTTGCCGATATTCAAGAGTAAACAAACGACCTCACACATCTAATACACGTCAGCTGGTGGGTCTAATATACATTCACAAATATGGTGAAGATATTTATACAATTATTACAGTATTGCATAACAGTAAATCTTCTATTTTTTGGTGTGAATAAAAATTCATTATGTGAATAAAAAATCAAAATGGAATTTATTTGTAAAGCCTCAAAACATAACTAACGAACAGAGGAAATGTTAGTTTAGTGCCAGGAATGCCTACATTGTTTATTCTGGACCCTATTTTGAAATTGAAATATTTTGAACTTTGTGTTAAATTGGCCAAATTGACAATTTCCGATCACTTTATTTTGTAGTTGAAACAGTTGACTTGGCGATTTCTTGTGCTCAATCGATAGAATAGAAGTAATACTAGTGAAATAGCTAAGAATTTGGTTGATTGGAATAATGTAATTGGCCTAAAATGGGAGTCAAAGTCGGCAAAATCGCCGATTCATAAATATCGCTGACACATCAAAATTCGCGAGAGCATAATTTCGTCAATTTTCCACCAAATTTCGTACTTTTTGTTTTATTACCTTCACAAAAAGATTCTCTACGATTTCATAAGAAAAAATAACAAATATTTTTTTTGAAAATTCTTGGACACTGGTGCGTGACTCCAGATTTGGGCCTTGGACCCTGAAAGGGTTAAGGAGATAAGATGGATAAGGTAAACTCACTTGTTGGATGGTAACGATATATATTGTCAGACTGTGGTAAGGAATGGATGGGCCCAGCCTGCCATGCGTGTTACTGCCTGGATGTCTATACGCCGAGTGAGTGAGTGATGAGCTGCCTCTTTCTCACTCGGCGTATAGACATCCAGGCAGTAACACACACAGCAGGCTGGGCCCATCCATTCCTTACCACAGTCTGACAATATATATTGTTACCATCCAACAAGTGAGTTTACCTTATCCATCTTATCTCCTTAAGAACCCCTACGACAGTAGTACGTCAATGATGTCAGCTAGATCTCTATCACTTTTATCATGTATTGATGGAAATAATGATCAATCAGTCATCAATAATCGGTCATCATTAATAATCACTCATCAATAATTAGTCATCAGTAATCAATCATCAGTAATCAGTCATCAATAATCAGTCATCAATAATCAAGTCATCAATCATCAATAGTCAGACATCATTAATAGTCAGTAATCAGTCATCAATCATCAATAATCAGTCATCAGTAATCAGTCATCAATAATCAGTCATCGATAATCAATCATCAATAATTAATATCAGTCATCAGTAGTCAATCATCAATAATCAGTCATCTATAATCTATCATCATCGATGATCAATCATTAGCAATCAAGTCATCGTCGATAATCAATCATTACCAATCAAGTCATCATTGATAATCAGTCATTAGCAATCAATCATCATCAATAATCAGTCATAAATAACCAGTCACCATCAATTATCAATCATCAATCATTGTCAATATTCAAACATCACCAGTAATCATTCCTCAGTAATCACTTATTATCAGTAATCAGTCATCATTAATCAGTCATCAATCTTCCTCAGAGATCATTATCATCAATCACCATTATCATTCATCATGAGTCATCATTATCCATCATCATTCATCATCAGTCATCACCATCAATCATTATTGTCAATTATTATCATCAGTCATCACCATCAATCATCATCATCAGTCATCATCATCAGTACTTAATCATCATCATCATTATAATAATAATATATGATTATTAACCACTGAGTTAACCCAGAATAACTGGAGAATAACAATTGGCCATCTGCAAGAGACTGTCATCTGTTGAGGACACAGTTAACCTCCAGGAAGATATAAACCAAGTTTTCCAATGGGCAACAGAAATTAATGTGATGTTTGATGAAGTCAAATTTCATTATGGAAAAACTGGAGGAGATAATAACTAGAATTGAGTATACTAAAAACTCTAATCATCAAGTAGAGCAAAAAAATAATGTGAGGGACCTGTGAGTGGTAATGTCTGAGGATCTCGCTTTCAAGGATCACGACAGTGCCACGATCACAACTGCGAAGAAAATGATGGGATGGATAATGAGAATATTCAAAATAGGAGATGCCAAGCAAATGATGATCCTTTTTAAATCACTTGTACTCTCTAGGCTGGAATGTTGCTGTATATTAACATCTCCATTCAAAGCAGGTTAAATTGCAGATCTAGAGAATGTACAGAGAACCTTTACTGCACATATAAATTCCATCAAACACCTTAACTACTGGGAATGCTCGGAAGCACTGGACTTGTACTCACTTGAATGCAGACGCGAGAGATATGTCATAATCTACACTTGGAAAATCCTAGAAGGAATGGTAAGTTAGTAAGTTTATTCAGTTATACGCAAATACGTACAGTTACATAGATTATCATACATGGCAGCATATGTGTAGAGAACATAGGATAACCCAAAAAAGTTAGAGTGACTTATTTCCATTGTGGTCCCAAATCTGTACACAGAAATCACTCCCTACAAAAGTAAAAAACTAGGCAGGCTGTGCAAAATACCCCCACTGAAAAATCGGGGCGCCATTAGTACACAAAGAGAGAACACAATAAATGTTCGGGAGCCAAGACTGTTCAACAGCCTCCCACCATACATAAGGGCAATCACCAATAGACCCCTTGCTGCCTTTTAAGTGGGAGCTGGACAGATACCTAAAGTTGGTGCTAGATCAGCCGGGTTGTGGTTTGTACATTGGACTATGTGTGGCCAGCAGTAACAGCCCTAGTTGATCTGGCCCTGATCCACAGGGAGGCCTGGTCCACTGGGGCATTGATCCCTGGAATACCCTCCAGGTAGGCAGGAAGGTAGGCTTCATGCAGGTGTTTACTGTGAGGTAGACCAGGGCAGCAGCTGTTTATTGCAAGGTAAACCAGGACAGCAGGTATTTACTGTGAAGTAAACCAGGGCAGCAGGTATTTACTGTGAGGTAGACCATGGCAGCAGGTATTCACTGTGAGGTAGAACAGGGTAGCAGGTACAGGACAATAATAAGCTATGCATGATTGCGGTAACCAGTGACATGGTCCTCAGACAAATAGAGAAACTAAAACCTAACAAATCCCCAGGCCCTGATAGACTGTTTGCAAGGGTGTTAAAGGAATGTAAAGGGGAACTTAGCATATCTGTGGCTAATCTTTTTAACATATCACTACAAACTGGCATAGTGCCTGATAAGTGGAAATTGGCAAATGTAATACCTATTTACAAGGCAGGTGACAGGTGGAAATATAAACACATATGCATTATAATGTGATCCTTTATTGACAACGTTTCGCTCACACAGTGGGCTTTTTCAAGTCACAAACAGATCTACTTGGAGTGGAAAGTACGCAAGTATTTATAGTCAGGTTCAGAATGCTGAGGTCAGGTGGAGAATGCTGCATCTGATGATGTACCGAGTGGGGTTATAGAGTCTAAAATCTTGGGTAGCTTGGAAGGGAGATTGGATAAGTTTGTGAGCAGACCTTCTGCAGTGTTCTTCCATTCCTATGCTCTTATGAGGGATAGCATTGAAGAAGTTTCTTGGCAAGTAGTTCAGCTATGTTATAGAAGCCATTATTCTGGTTGAAGTTGTCAGATATAGAGATAAGCGATGATTCCAGGATTCTTCAGTATTGAGTGTTGTCTTCTGTGGCAATAAGTCTTGAGTTTCTGTAGTTTATTAAATGGTTGTGTGAATTACAGTGTTGTACACAGGCATTCCTTGTATCGTCAGACCTGCTTGCGTATTGGTGTTCTGAAATACGTGTTTGGAGGTCCCTTGATGTTTCGCCCACGAATAATTTGCTGCAGTCATTACAAGGGATTATGTATGCCCCTGCAGAGGATGGAAGCTTGTCCTGTAATGTCCTGGTCATGTCCTTCATGATCATGGTTGTGGAGGTAGATATGTACTTGGAATGAAGTATTGGAAAAGATATTGGAAACGTGTTTGGCAATGGAGTTGGTGGGGAGGACTATGTATCTCTTCTCGGCAGTGTCTTCTCTGGGTGTGTTGAAGATGTTTAATGCCCATTGTCTGCAGTCTCTGATGAAGTGACGAGGATAGTGGAGTTTAGAAAATACTTGTTCAATTATAGTACATTCTTCCTCAAGAAACTCACTGGTGCAGATTCTGAGTGCACGCAGGAAGAAGCCTATAATTACACCACGTTTAGTTTTGGTGTCATGGTGAGAGTAGAAGTGGAGAAAATCGTTTTGGTTGGTGGGTTTTCGATAGACTTTGAAACGAAGTTCATTGTCAGCTTTGCCAACGATTTCATTGACCTTGTTGAACTGTGTGTTGGCTTTATGTGTTTCTCTTTCGAAAATCGCCTCTTTCAGCAGACTTTTGGACTACCCATGGGTTTGTCACTCAGTGCGGTCCTGGCGAACCTATACATGGAACATCTAGAAGCAGAGCGTTTCTCCACCATTATTCCTTCGTCTGTCACCTGGCTCCATTATGTTGATGACATTCTCCTCATAACTCCTAGACGCTTCAACGTTCAAGCTCTCCAAGACAAGCTCAACCAGGTCGAGCCTTGAATCCAGTTCACACTTGAAGAAGAAGTCGACAACACTCTTCCTGTCCTTGATGTTCTTCTCTGCAAAGCTGACCATGAACTTCGTTTTAAAGTCAATCGAAAACCCACCAACCAAAATGATCTTCTCCACTTCTACTCTCACCATGACACCAAAACTAAACGTGGTGTAATTATAGGCTTCTTCCTATGCGCACTCAGAATCTGCAGCAGTTAGTTCCTTGAGGAAGAATGCACTATAATTGAACAAGTATTTTCTAAACTCCACTATCCTCGTCACTTCATCAGAGACTGCAGACGATGGGCATTAAACATCTTCAACACACCCAGAGAAGACACTGCCGAGAAGAGATATACGTATATAGTCCTCCCACCAACTCCACTGCCAAACACATTTCTAACACCTTTTCCAATACCTCATTCCAAGTATCTACCTCCACAACCACGACCATCAAGGACATTACCAGTGATAGACAGGACAAGCTTCCATCCTCTGCAGGGGTATACATAATCCCTTGTAATGACTGCAGCAAATTATACGTGGGCAAAACATCAAGGGACCTCCAAACACATACAGTGGTCCCTCACTTTTCATAGTTCTCGGCAATCATAGATTTCGGAAATCATAGGGGTATTTTTGTATAAACATGGGCTCACTTTTCATAGGTTGACTCGTGAATAGTAGTTCGTCCGGGACGCATACCCACGGCGTGAGCCGGGGCGGCAGCCAGTCTGGCATTGTTTACCAGTGAGCGAAGGTCCCCTCATGTGCTCCAGCGAAATATTTCATAATATTCCATTTATTTTAGTGCTTGCAAGTACTAAATAAGCTACCATGGCTCCAAAGAAAGCTCCTAGTGGCAAGCCTGTGGTAAAGAAGGTGAGAAATACGATTGAATTTAAGAAAAACATCATTGAACAATATGACAGTGGTACAAGTGCGGCCGAACTGGCCAGGATGTATAAGAAACCCTACACAACCATATGTTCCATAGTGGCCAAGAAAAAGGAAATCAAGGATGCTGTTGTTGCAAAGGGGGTAACTATGCTGACAAAAATGAGATCACCAGTACTCGAAAAGGTTGAGAAGTTATTATTGGTGTGGATAAATGAGAAACAATTAGCAGGAGATACTCTTATGACTTCGATTATTTGTGAAAAGGTTAGGCAGTTGCGCAACGATCTGGTAAAGAAAGTGCCTGAAAATAGTGGTGATGTGAGTGAATTTAAGGCCAGCAAAGGTTGGTTTGAGAGATTTAAGAACCCTACTGACATACACATTGTGGTAAGGCATGGTGAGGCTGCCAGTTCGGACCACAAGGTGGCTGAAAAATATGTGCATGAATTCCAGGAGTACATAGAGGCTGAAGGACTGAAACCTGAACAAGTGTTCAGTTGTGACGAAACAGGCCTCTTTTGGAAGAAAATGCCAAAGAGGACCTTCATTACACAGAAGGAAAAGGCAATGCCAGGACACAAGCCTATGAAAGACAGGCTGACGCCAATGTTCTGTGCTAATGCTAGTGGGGATTTCAAAGTGAAGCCATTACTAGTGTACCATTCTGAAAATCCCAGAGTGTTCAGGAAAAACAATGTTATGAAGAGTAAATTGTGTGTGTTTTGGAAATCTAATAGTAAGGCATGGGTCATGAGGGAAATTTTCGTCGAGTGGTTCAATGAAGTGTTTGGCCCTAGTGTGAAGGAGTATCTCCTGGAAAAGAAATTGGAT
Organism: Cherax quadricarinatus; assembly: GCF_038502225.1. Classification (NCBI taxonomy): domain Eukaryota; kingdom Metazoa; phylum Arthropoda; class Malacostraca; order Decapoda; family Parastacidae; genus Cherax; species Cherax quadricarinatus. The sequence goes on along the minus strand of NC_091296.1, from coordinate 37,797,407 downwards.
CTCAAGTGCGTGCTAGTAATGGACAATACAACTGCTCATCCTCCAAACTTGGATGACCTAATTTTCGAGGAGTTTGGGTTCATCACAGTAAAGTTCTTGCCCCCGAATACCACTCCTCTCCTCCAGCCCATGGACCAGCAGGTCATTGCAAACTTTAAAAAACTCTACACCTAAGCAATGTTTCACAGGTGCTTGACTGTGACCACAAACACTCACTTGACCCTAAGGGAATTTTGGAGAGAACACTTCAGCATCCTCCATTGCATAACCCTTATAGGTATGGCTTGGGAAGGAGTGACTACCAGGACTTTGAACTCTGCCTGGAGAAAATTGTGGCCAGATTGTGTTGACAAGAGGGATTTTGAAGGGTTTGGGACTGACCCTGATGAGCCTACATCTGTTGTAAAATCAGTTGTGGCACTGGGGAGTTCCATGGGGTTGGATGTGAGTTTGGAGGATTTGGAAGAATTGGTGGAAGACCACAACGAAGAGCTCACCACTGAGGAGCTGCAAGAGCTTCAGCAGGAACAGCAACAGATCGCAGCTCAGAATCTTGCTGCAGAGGAGGAGGAAGAGAGATGGAAGATGGTGCCTTCTTCAGAAATTAAAGAGATTTTTGCTATGTGGGGTAAGATGGAAAGCTTTATGGAGAAACATCACCCTGACAAGGTTGTTGCAAGCCATGTTGGCAACATGTACAGTGACAAAGTCTTGGCCCATTTTAGGGAAGTTTTAAAGAGATGCCAGAAACAGAGCTCTCTGGACAGTTATTTTGTGAGACAGGACTCCAGTGACTCTCAAGGTGGTCCTAGTGGCATTAAGAAACAGAGAAGAGAAGCAACCCCAGAAAAGCAATTGGTACCTGAGGTGTTGCAGGAAGGGGATTCCCCTTCCAAACTATAAACAATCCAATCTCTCTCCTCCTCCAGTCTCCCATACACTAAGAAGAATCTCCAATAAAGGTAAGTGTTATGCTGTTAATGTTTCATTTATCATTTCCCATTGTATTGTTTATGTACTACATGTATATTTCATGTAAAAAATTTTTTTTTTTTAATACTTCTGGTTGTCAGGAACGGATTAATTGTATTTACATTATTTCTTATGGGAAAAATTGATTCGCAAATCATAGATTTCGTTAATAGTAGCAGCTCCAGGAACGGATTAACTACGAAAAACGAGGGACCACTGTATTTCAGAACACCAATATGCAAGCAGGTCTGACGATACAAGGAATGCCTGTGTACAACACCGTAATTCACACAACCATTTAATAAACTACAGAAAATCAAGACTTACCGCCACAGAAGACAACACTCGATACCGAAGAATCCTGGAATCATCGCTTATCTCTATATTCGACAACTTCAGCCAGAATAATGGCTTCTATAACATAGCTGAACCAGTTGCCAAGAAACTTCTTCATCGCTATCCCACATAAGAACATAGGAATGGAAGAACACTGCAGAAGGTCTGCTCACAAACTTATCCAATCTCCCTTCCAAGCTACCCAAGATTTTAGACTCTATAACCCAACTCGGTACATCATCAGATGCATCATTCTCCACCTGACCTCAGCATTCTGAACCTGACTATAAATACTCACGTACCTTCCACCCCAGGTAGATCTGTTTGTGACTTGAAAAAGCCCACTGTGTGAGTGAAACGTTGTCAATAAAGGATCACATCATACTGCATATGTGTTTATATTTCCATTGTGTTGGTATTTTATACCATTTGTTTCTAGATGACAGGTCCTTGGCTTCGAACTATAGACCAATAAGTCTTACCTCAATAGTGGGAAAATTTATGAAATCAATAATTGCCGAAGCAATTCATAGCCATCTTGATAGGCACAGATTGATTAATGAATCTCAACATGGTTTTACAAATGGACGTTCCTGTCTTAGGAATTTACTAAATTTTTTCACTGAGGTGTTTGAAGAGGTAGATCATGGTAATGAATATGATATTATGTATATGGACTTCAGTAAGGCTTTCGATAGAGTTCCACATCAGAGGCTATTGAGAAAACTTAAGGCACACATAATAGGAGAAATTTTTTTCATGGGTAGAGGCATGGTTGACAAATAGGCAGCAGAGAGTTTGCATAAATGAGGAGAAATCAGAATGGGGGGCACGTCACAAGTGGAGTTCCACAGGGGTCTGTGTTGGGCCCGTTGTTGTTCACAATTTACATAAACGACATAGATGAAGGAATAAATAGCAACATTAGCAAATTTGCTGACGACACCAATATGGGCCGTCCAATTCATTCTAATGAGGACACTAGAGCACTCCAGGATAATTTTAATAGACTGATGCAATGGTCGGAGAAGTGGTAGATGCAGTTTAATATAGACAAATGCAAAGTTTTAAATGTTGGACAGGAAAATAACCATGCGACATATAAACTAAATAATGTAGATCTTAATACTACTGATTGCAAAAAAGGATTTAGGAGTTCTTGTTAGCAGTAATCTAAAACCAAGGCAACAGCACATTAGTGTTTGCAATAAAACTAACAGTATTCTTGGCTTCATATCTAGAAGTATAAATAATAGAAGTCCTCAGGTTGTCCTTCAACTCTATATATCCTTGGTTAGGCCTCATTTAGACTATGCTGCTCAGTTCTGATCACCGTATTACAGAATGGATATAAATGCTCTGGAAAACGTACAGAGGAGGATGACAAAGTTGATCCCATGTATCAGAAATCTTCCCTATGAGTTTAAACTGAAGGCTCTGAATCTGCACTCTCTTGAAAGGCGTAGAATTAGGGGGGATATGATCGAGGTATATAAATGGAAAACAAGAACAAATAAAGGGGTTGTAAATAGCGTGCTAAAAATATCTAGCATAGGCAGGACTCGCAGCAATGGTTTCAAGTTGGAAAAATTCAGATTCAGGAAGGGTACAGGAAAGCACTGGTTTGGTAATAGAGTTGTGAATGAGTGGAACAGACTCCCGAGTACAGTTATAGAGGCTAAAACGATGTGTAGTTTTAAAAATATGTTAGATAAATACATGAGTGGGTGTGGGTGGGTGTGAGTTGGATCTGACTAGCTTGTGCTGCTGGGTCTGGTGCCGTGTTCTTTCCTTGAGTGGAGGTGACCAGACCGAGTGGGTCATTGGGCTAATCCGGGGAGGGGAGGGGATGTACCTGTGGGGTAGAACAGGGCAGCAGGTGTTTACTGTCAGATAGACTGGAGCAGCAGGTGTTTACTGTTAGACAGACCATGGCAGCAGGTGTTTGTTGTGAGTTAGACCAGGGCAGTAGGTGTTTACTGTGAGGTAGATTGAATCAGCAGGTGTTTACTGTTAGATAGACCATGGCAACATGTGTTTATTGTGAGGTAGACAATGACAGCAGGTGTTTATCAAATCAAAGTTTATTCTCTATAAGGATTACAATGCGGGATTTACAGATTTTGGTTATTGTGTGGTTTACATGTAATAAAATACTAATTACAGAGGGGGCCACTAGAAGACCTAGTAAAGCTAGGCATTTCGGGCAAACTTAGATTAATTCTTAACCCTAAATTATTACAAATTGTGGAGTAAGTTGACTAAATACTAAGTGACTAAATACTAAGTGACTAAATACTAAGTGACTAAATACTAGTTTGTGAGTTTAGCAATGTGAATGCTTTTGTTTTGGCACAATACATAGTTTCTATATTGGAGTATCACAGGCAAACTTGTGACTAGTTAGGAATCATTATTTTAAGATTAAGAAACGTATTTCTGTGCTTATAGTCAAATGGGTGGGTGAGTGAGTAAGTGTGAACCACCAGGTGGTTTTTATATAGTTAGTTGACGGGGTGTATCAGGGAGATAAGATGTTTTCTAATGGTAGTTTTGAAGGTGATGAATGTGTCTGCAGTTCTAGAGCTTTCAGGTAGGGTGTTCCAGATTTTAGGGCCTTTGACATACATTGAATTTTTGTATAGATTTGGTTGGACACGGGGAATGTCGTAGAGATGTTTGTGTCTGGTGTTATGCTTGTGGGTCCTGTCGCAACTATAAAGAAAGCATTTTAGGTCAAGGTTAATATTGGAATTTAAGGTCCTGTATATGTAGATTGCACAGTAGTAAGCGTGGATGTTCTGAACAGGGAGTAAGTTTAGATCTATGAACAGTGGGGGGGGGGGGGGGTAGGTGTTGCCAGGGATGGGATTTTGTGATTATTCTTACTGCAGCCTTTTATTGAGTTATTATTGGCTTTAGGTGTATTGCTGCAGTTGAACCCCAAGCACAAATAGCATAGGTGAGGTATGGATAAATGAGTGAATGGTATAGTGTGAGAAAGGTATTTTGCGGCACGTAGTATCGTATCTTGGAGAGGATTCTAACTGTTTTGGATACTTTTTTTTATTATTTGTTGGATATGGGTGCTGAAATTCAGGTTGTTGTCGAGGTATAGGCCTAGGAATTTGCCCTCATTATGTCTGGCAATTAGAGTGTTGTCAATCTTAATGTTAATTTGTGCATCTCCTGCTCTGCTACCAAATATAATATAGTAGGTTTTGTCAGTGTTAAGCGTAAGTTTATTGGCTGTCATCCAAGTCGATATTTTGATCAGCTCCTCGTTAACAATGGTGTTGAGGGTGGCAAGATTAGGGTGAGAGATGACATAAGTCGTGTTGTCAGCAAAGAGAATGGGGTTCAGGTGTTGGGATACGTTTGGAAGATCATTGATGTATATGAGGAAGAGCAGGGGACCAAGGACACTTCCCTGCGGAACTCCAGTATCAAGTGGCCGTGTTGCTGATGCTGTGTCTTTAATGGTGACATACTGATACCTATTAGTAATGTAAGATTTGAAATAAGCAAGCGCATGGCCTCTTATACCATAATGGTCAAGTTTGTGGAGTAGGATGCCGTGGTCTACTTTGTCAAAAGATTTTCTTAGGTCAATAAAAATTCCTAGTGGATATTCCTTATTTTCCAATGCTGTGTAAAGCAGATCTAGCATTTTTATGATTGCATCATTAGTGCTTTTATTTTTCCTGAATCCAAATTGGCAGGGGTTGAGTATGTTTTGTGCCGTTATAAATGAATATAGTCTCCTGTGCACGAGTTTCTCAAAGATTTTGGATTGCAATGGGAAGTTTGATATTGGCCTATAGTTGTTTAAATCTGTAGGGTCACCACCTTTATGTATTGGTGTAACCCTTGCCGTCTTGAGTAGTTTCGGGAAGGGGCTAGTTTCTAGTGACTTGTCAAAAAGTAATGAAATAGCATGCGAAAGGACATGGGCCGCTCGCTTGTACAATAATGGTGGGACATGAGACAGATTCCCTGAGTTATTTTTAAGTCACTTTATAATCTCGGTGACTTCCGTGGGCTCAGTTGGTGCGAGATAGAAGGAATTTGGGAAATTCCCATCTAGGTAGTCCCCGGCATAGGCATTGGTACGTGGGATTATATTGGCGAGATTAGATCCTATGGTTGAGAAGAAGTCATTTATCTTGTTAGCTGTGTCAGTGGGATGCAGTGGTGTTTCATTAGGTTTAGTTAGAACAATATTCTTGGTTTTTTTCAGTTTATGGGTCCCTAGAATCTGAGAGAGTGTTTTCCAGGTCTTTTTTATATCTCCTCTTGTGTCAGTGAATCTGCTGGAGTAGTATAGTTGTTTGGCTTTCTTTATTACTTTATTATTAAGGCCATAGACTCTTGCTATGTCCAGCACACATGAGCCACTGTTAAGTTTGTTTAATATCTCGATTTTCTTCATAACTCCAAGACTTAAACATCTAAACCTTTCCTTGCCACTTTCAGCAGTACTCATATGCCTACTTGGTGCCATGATTGCTTGGCAGATGCAAGATATAGCAATTAAAAGATCAAAACACAATCCACAAACACAGCTAGCTCCTAGGAGAGAATGGTACTTGACTCGTATGCATGGAAGGCTGGGACAGGGGTATCGGGGGTGGTAGGGAATGGTAGGTTTCCCCTACTGACATAATGGTCTGACCCACAATCAAGCAGCTGAGGAAATATCCTGTGGGCGACGCTTCAGATTTTTTCCCCTTCCACAAACGGAACTGTGTTAAGTTAATTTTACTAAATTTTGCATAAAATTATGCTGCAAATTTTGAATAGTGTAATAACCAAAACATGGCAAATAAATCTGTTTAATATAATAGTCTACTATATTACATATGCATTTTTTAGGCCTAGCTCTATTTCTCATTTAATATATGATCAGGCTTTTTTATGCATTTGAAAGTGAAAAAAGACTATGATTCATTTTACAGCAGTTTTTGCTTTACAACAATAGTCCAGAACCTAAACTGCTGTATAAGTGGGGGCCCTCCTGTACAGCAGTGACCCAGGACCTAACCTGCTGTCTCAGTGGGGCCCTCCTGTACAACAGTAGTCCAGAACCTAACCTGCTGTCTAAGCAGGGCCCTCCCATACAGCAGTAGCCTGGAAGCTAACCTGCTGTATAAGTGATGCCCTCCTGTACAGCAGTAGCCTGGAACCTTACCTGCTGTATAAGTGAGGCCCCTCTTGTACAGCAGTAGCTGTACAAGAGAGCCTAGCTGTATAAGAGCTAGGCCTAAAAAATGCATATACAGTGCACATTAAATATCTACACTATTATATATTAAGTGAGCAATAGAGCTAGGCCTAAAAAAATGCGTACTATACAGTACACATTACTTACCTTAAAATATTTTCATCCTGAGCTTATAGTAAATGATGAATGTATTTATTGAAGGAAGTTTGAATAAATGAAGAATGGGTATAACTGAAAACCTCTGCATTAATGAAATGCTGTAACGCGGGGCCTTCTCGTTTATAGAACATTAAATCTGAACATAAACCTTCCTCTGAAACTCTTATTTGACAGCTGCAATGGAACACAGGCATAACACAAGACACAAAATTTCTTTGACATATTCAGTGTACAAAATATGCATTCATACTATTATGCATACTATACAGTACAGCAAAGCCTCGATTAGTATAGATAATGAATCCCACTAAGTGATCGCATTAATCAAATATGTACTATTCGAAGCTCTTTTAACACAAAGTATGCTAATTGGTCCCACGCCAGTGAAAATGCAATATGTAATGAACATTTTTAATATAATACCAGTGGATAATAAAAATGCATTTCTTATTCTCAATGAAAACGTTATTACATTTTATTGTTGATGTAAATTAAGGTCTCCATCAGTCATTATTGTGAGTGTGAGTCAAGCAAGTAAGGGACATCTGTAGAGTCCAGTTCATGGACACCAAGCTGCCTTCCACTCTCTATTATTTCTTCAACAACAGCTGCACTTGCAACAGCTTCTTAATCTGCACTGGCAGAATCACCAGTAATTTTAATTGTTTACAAAAACCAGCAAAATCTTGGAATTTTGATGCAGGGAATTCTTCATAACTTGTCTAACCTATAGGCATGACCTATGTCCACTAGTGGTGTTCACTGGTGACTCCATCTACCACTGCTCCACCTCATCTGTCATCAGTATATAAGTCAAATCTCTGTGAATATGTTGCACTTTTATCAAGATTGATGGACAGATCAACTCCAGGCTGAGAGACTGATTATCTCAAACACCTTCTCATCTTCCACCTGTCTGTGCATTGGACTGAAGAAACCACTGGTTGGCAGAATGTTTCCAGAATAAATGTAACCAAATGGTACGCAAGTTTCTCACTGATCATCAAATTTTAACATTAAAATAAAAGCTTCTTCAGTTTCTGCATGAACTGTATTTGGTTTCACTGCCATAAAGAGACTCGAAGCTTTTATTGATAAGAGATGCTCCATTTCTATTATTGTAATGCTTCTATTTTTAGTAGTTGTTTGTGAGTCACAAAAAGCTGATGTAACTGTACCTTTCTTTTCTCCCCATATGCTTGTTTTATAACATTACATAATGTAGATTCATGCATTCCAACATCTTGGCCTATTTTAGAGTTGCTATCGCCATGTGCCTGTTGCTTTATTACACAAATGTTTTGTTCTAATTAATAACAAGTTTCTTCTCTTTTGTGCTTGCATTATTTGCACTATAAGTATTCTTCCATTTGTTCATATTTGTTAATGACATTTTATCAAAATTTACAATGCAGTAGACAGTAGAATTTAGCATGAGTTTATTCGGCATGATTCGGGTATAGCACGATTGAAGAATTGTGGCACAATTTTATGTAACACTTCGTAAAATCAGTTTAAAATGGTTCAGTTTGTGGGAAGGAGAAAAAAATTCCCTTTTCCTCAAGCAGCCGCCTTGTTGTGGATCAGCAGGGAAGACCTCCCGCTATCCCCTTCTAGCCCCTGACACCACCCCACCATCCCAGCATTCATTCTTCATATATGTCCAGTCTTTCCTCTCTGCTACAAGCTAGCTGTGTTTGTAAATTGTTTTGATCTTTTAATTAATATATCTTGTATCTGCCAAACAATCATGACACCCAGTAGGCATACCAGTGTTGCTGAAAGTGGCAAGAAAAGGTATAAGCATTTAAGTCTTAGAATTAACAAAGAAAACAAGATACTGTTAGACAAGAGATAACCTGTGGCGTAATGAAGTGTTACTTTGTACACATAAAACGAGGTAAACATAAGTTTGTGCTAATGACTTACTGAATGACTTAATGACTTGATTGACTTACTGAATGACTTAATGACTTGATTGACTTACTGAATGACTTGACTGACATACTGAATGACTTGACTGACTTACTGAATGACTTGACTGACTTACTGAATGACTTGATTGACTCACTGAATGACTTCACTGAATAACTTAGTGACTTGGTGACTTAGTGACTGGTCTCTAGTTATTTGGCCCATTCTGTACTGTTTTTCATATTGGTGCTTTGTGTTAATAGATTTAAGGATGGTGGGTGTTAGCCAGGGACTATTCAGTCTCTTAACTTTGATCTGTTTAGTTTTCCTAGGGCAATGTTTGTTATAGAGATAATGGGCTTTTTTTAGAAAATTATTTATACATTCATTCATATCTGTATATGTTTTGAGCGCATTTTGTCAGTCAATGTTATTCATAGCTGGTATAAAGTTATTTACAGCTGTCTCGTTATGTAGTCTGAAAGTAACTTTAGTAATGTCTTGGGGCAATTTACTTAGATTGGCTATGAGAAAGGTTGGGTAGTGGTTTTTGGTGTTGTCTGTGATTATACCTGATTTTAAAGGGGATATGGTGTTAGTCCAGATGCGGTCTATTAAAGAGACACTGGTCTCGGAGATTCTTGTAGGTTTAGATATTGTTGGTAGCAACAAGCAGTTGCTCATAGTGTTTGTGAATTTGGTTACTTGTGAGTCTTGGTCATGTAGTAGATTTATGTTGAAATCTCCTGTTAGTAGCAGGTGGTCTTTGTTCATATGTGCATCAGTTATCAAGTTTCCTAATTTTTCACTGAAGTGGTAAATGTTTGACTGTGGTACTCTGTAGATGTTAATAACTGTGAGGGGTTTTTGCAGGTCTTTTGATTTAAATTTGGCTATGATATATTCACCATGCTCATCCCTTGTGCAAGACTTATAGATACATTCAAGTTGATTTGAGTAGTATATGGCCGTTCCACCCCCTAGCTGGTCTGTCCTACAGTTGTGTATGGCTGTGTAACCAGGAATGGTATAGACATCTGTAATACCAAGTTTTAGCCAGGTTTCTGTGAGTGTGATGATTGACAGACTGGAATGAAGGGAATTGAGTAATGCTGTGAGGTCATCATAATGTTTGCTCAGGGATCTGACATTGTAATTAAAGATAGTTATGTTATTATTTGATCCTAGTAATGTCTTTGCTTGGTCTGTTGTATAATAATTTCAGTTGTCATTTGATTCGTGTAATTCATTTAAGAAAAAGTTTACATCAGGATCAATGCCTGTAGTCATAAGAATGAGAGTGACTCTACAACTAGATTTTTTAATAAGGTATTATGTTATTAAGAATTATGATACTAATCTACTTTATTTTACTGGCTAATGGATTGTTACAAATGGGAGGTTTGTATAAGATCAATGCTTGTAATCAAAGAATTATAGTGAATCTATAACTAGACTTAGGAATAAAACTATGTAGATATTCTATCTAGGGAAAATTATAGGAAAACAATGAAATTATACACTTTAGCACCTGAACAAGCTCCTTAATTATTTTAAAAAATGTGAGTATATGAACTAGGGTAGATATTTAAGGCTAAAATATAGGAGCTAGTGACTAAGTATAATAATAAATGAAAGAAAGTAAAATACTGTAGCACCTCAGCTAGTGATTATAAAAACAAATGAAGAAAGTAAGATACTGTAGCACCTTAGTTATCACCTTCATTATTTCAACGAATGTGACTATATGAATAAAGGGGAAAAATATTCTAGCACCTGAATTTGCCCTTTAATTGATATTAAAACTAAGAGTATAGTAAAAACTGAATAAAGGGCAGTACAAGGTATAGGTATGTAGAGAACTATTTCAGGAGAAAATTGTGAAATATATAAAGGGACTAAATTAAGTAGTGGCAAACAAAATTAAATGGATAGATAGTAAATTAAAAGTGAATACAGGAAAGAGTAAGGTTATGAGGATAACAAAAAGATTAGGTGATGAAAGATTGGATATCAGATTGGAGGGAGAGGGTATGGAGGAGGTAAATGTATTCAGATATTTGGGAGTGGACGTGTCAGCGGATGGGTCTATGAAAGATGAGGTGAATCATAGAATTGATGAGGGGAAAAGGGTGAGTGGTGCACTTAGAAGTCTGTGGAGAACTTTGTCCTTGGAGGCAAAGAGGGGAATGTATGAGAGTATAGTTTTACCAACGCTCTTATATGGGTGTGAAGCATGGGTGATGAATGTTGCAGCGAGGAGAAGGCTGGAGGCAGTGGAGATGTCATGTCTGAGAGCAATGTGTGGTGTGAATATAATGCAGAGAATTCGTAGTTTGGAAGTTAGGAGGAGGTGCGGGATTACCAAAACTGTTGTCCAGAGGGCTGAGGAAGGGTTGTTGAGGTGGTTCGGACATGTGGAGAGAATGGAGCGAAACAGAATGACTTCAAGAGTGTATCAGTCTGTAGTGGAAGGAAGGTGGGGTAGGTGTCGGCCTAGGAAAGGTTGGAAGGAGGGGGTAAAGGAGGTTTTGTGTGCAAGGGGCTTGGACTTCCAGCAGGCATGCATGAGCGTGTTTGATAGGAGTGAATGGAGACAAATGGTTTTTAATACTTGACATGCTGTTGGAGTGTGAGCAAAGTAACATTTATGAAGGGGTTCAGGGAAACCGGCAGGCTGGACTTGAGTCCTGGAGATGGGAAGTACAGTGCCTGCACTCTGAAGGAGGGGTGTTAATGTTGCAGTTTAAAAACTGTAGTGTAAAGCACCCTTCTGGCAAGACAGTGATGGAGTGAATGATGGTGAAAGTTTTTCTTTTTCGGGCCACCCTGCCTTGGTGGGAATCGGCCAGTGTGATATTAAAAAAAAAAAATAGTAACTATGATATAAAAATAATCTGGTAGTAAAATTTGCCTTATAGTATAAACTTTGAGCAATTAAGAGCAGAAAAAGAAATAGTATATGAGTTAGTTGGTACTAGCTAGTAAAAGATGGTTCAAGGAATTGGTAATACAGATATTAATACAGATTTTATTAGCAATAATAAGCTCTAAATGGAGAGTCTGGAAAGATTTCACAATTTGAGTCACACAAGGAACTGTGTGAGAAACGTGAGACAGTGAGGTAGTAAATACTATCCGGGAAGTGATAGTACAGGGATTAGTTCAATAACGGAATAATAACATAAACTAACGTAGTATAAAGATTTGGTCACTAATGTTAGTCAGACTCTGTATGGTTTACATTTCGAAGGAAGTTCGCTAGTTCATTTTCATTTGTAATATAGTGCACACTGCCTACATTTGTTTTCCTTACTAGAATTTGTCCATCACTTCTGAAACACTGGTGAGTTTTATCATTATTCTCACGTTTTAGTTTTCTTACTCTGTACAGGAGGTTTTGACGTTTTCTTGTGAGACACTCATTTATGTATATATCTTTTTTTGCTTTGATTGATGAACTTATTAGATATTTTTTTCTGTCTTGTGTATGAAATTTGAGCATAACACTTTGTTTTCTACCTTGGTTCCCTAGTAACTGTGATTCCTTCATTTCCGACACTGGCACATTAACTTGTAGGTGGTCATATATGATCTTAAGAGTTCTATCTTTGCAGTTGGTATGGTTTAATTCACTAGGAAAGAGTGGACTGTTAATTACTACTGCATCAGATAGCTTGTCTTGCTCTGTTTTATCATCTTGGTAAGCAAGATATTTACTCAATTGGGTATCCATGTTGATCTTCCAGTCTTTAACTGCATCTTCAACCTTTGTATTTAGGGATGTTATTTGATCTGTATGGCTGGCTATGACTGCTTGGAGGGTCTTGCCAAAATCAGTCATTCCAGCTGATGTTAGCTATTGTTCAAGGCTGTTGATCTTGTTTTCAAGGTGGGCTAACTTAGATTCGTGGGAGCATATCAGATGGGTTAAATCCTATGAAGGCAGTGGAGGTAGAGAGGGAGTCAGTTATGTTTGATGTTGTTGTTGATGAGTCTCCTTGGATGGTGGGTGAGGGTGAGTCGGCCACGTTTATTGTTGTTGATGCATCGCTATGGGTGGATGGGGCACTGGTGTCCTGATGGGTCGTCTTGTGGAATAGTCTATTTCTAGGTGCTACTTTGCTGTTCTTGGTGTTGCTTCTTCTATGGTTTGATCTCATAGTAGTACAGGAGTTGCTGTGGTATGATGGAGAAGCTACATTTGTTTAAAGCTTGGAATAGGTAGTCGTCTGGCAGCAGGGCTGTGCTTGGGGTTTGAGAGGCAGTCTTCGCTTCGGTCGGTAATCTCTCGATTTGTTGGTATCTCTTTGTTTATCTTGGGTCATGCTGGGCTCTACGTGTGTTAGTGCAGTTATGACTGCAATTAGGCCATCATAGAAGCATTGATGGGCTCTGGCTGGTGAAAAATGACAGAGCTTGGGTGCTGCTGCCGCCGTTCGTACAGCAATAGTTCTTAGCTAATGCTTTGCTGCCACCTTTATGGAGTGGGGCTATATCCGTTGTTTTAAGTGACTGTGGAATTTCACCCATGTCATAGCTCTTTCTCCATAGTATACTTAGGGCACGTGAGAAGGGTTTCTTTCAGTTCTTAACCCTTTGAGGGTTTCGGACGTACCAGTACGTCTTACACGCAGGGGTTTTTGACGTACTAGTACGCACAAATTCTAGCGCCGTCAAATCTCGCGGGAAAAGGCTGGTAGGCCTACATGTGAGAGAATGGGTCTGTGTGGTCGGTGTGCGCGGTAGAAAAAAAATCTGGGACCCAGTGGTGCACTGTGGGAACGGCATCTTAGTAAACAATATCCACCATGCCTCGCGGTAAGAAGCTCCTCACTCCTCGGCGAATTGGGACACTTTTGTTCCCCAGTGACAGTTCTAATACAGATGGAAGTGCCAGTGAAGATGAGTTTCAAGGTTTTGGTGAGGTTTTGACCGAAACTAATGACCATAATATTGGTAATAGTGAGGAAAACCCAGATGACCCTCAGCCTTCCACCTCTGGTGCTGGGCCGTCTTGTTCACGTTCAGTTGTACCAGAATCCAAGAGGAAACTTCTATTTTCCCAAATCCTAGACTCAGATGAGAGCATGGGTGATGATAGTGATAGTGAATATGAACTACAAGCTCTTCAAACTAGTTCCAGTAGTGATAGTGAAGTGCAATATTCCCCAGTGAAGCGTCAGTATATACGACGATATATGCGCTCTGGTAGTGTGCCATATGCTATTCCAAGCGGAAGGAGTGCATCTCGGAGTACATCCCGTGGCTGTACAACAGGAACACAGAGTGAAAATGACGATGATACTGTTGCAATTGGGATGGAAAATGTGCGTGGTGGTAGTGGTGCCGGCAGTGAGGCACCAGCAGTGGTCTATGCTGCCACCCACGCTGCCACCCACACCGCTGCCTCAGCTGGTCTACAACAAAGGCCACCATCCCCCACCCACCCACCACACCAGCCTCCACAACCTCCACAACCACAACCACCTGTCATTGTCCAGTACCCACCAGCAGACTGCACCTGGGATTGACAGGAAGCTGTCAATTTTGTTCCAAATGCCCACCAGTTTGATGACGGCCAAAGTGGAATACGGCCATCTTGTACACTTGGGAACAATGCCACTGAACTGGAATGTTTCGAGTTATTCTTTGACGAACCACTGATGGAAAGTATTGTCATGGAAAGCAACACATACTACAAGTACACCATGGCAAACACATTACTTTCACCAAAATCACGTTTACACCAGTGGAAGGAGGCAGCTGTGGCTGAGATGTATCTTTTCTTTGCCACAATAATGCTTATGCCACATCTGTATAAGCACAAAGTGAAATCATACTGGTCAACAGACCGCCTGATTGCAACCCCAGGTTTCAGTGATATAATGCCAGTGAATCGATTTGTGCTAATGTTACATATGCTTCACTTCTCAGACAAAACCAGGCCTGACAGAAACGACAGGTTATATGAGATTAGGAATGTGTTTGTGTATCTGAAAGAGAAATTCAGTACGCATTTTTATCCCTTCAGGAAGCTTGTAATTGACGAGTCTTTGATTCTGTTCAAAGGAAGACTTTCTTTCAAGCAGTACATACCAAGCAAGAGGAAACGCTTTGGTATAAAGTTGTTTGTGCTTTGTGATTGTTACAGTGGTCTGGTATTGGATATTATTGTGTACACTGGAAGTTATACATTGCAAAATACCAGGAAGTTATTGGGCATCTCAGGTGATGTGGTTAGCACAATGATAGAACCATACCTTGGTAAGGGGCATATATTATATACAGATAACTGGTACACAAGCCCCTCACTCAGTGATTTTTTGCGAGTGAACATGACAGATGTGTGTGGCACAGTGCGTGCAAATCAGAAACATATGCCCAGGTTTGACGCTGGCACTCGTAGAGGTGAGGTGCAGGCGTTTGCTGCCAATGACATCATGGCATTTCGGTGGCATGACAAACGAGATGTCACACTGTTATCATCAGTTCACCCTAATGAAATGGCAGACAGTGGCAGGCAGCATAGAGAGAGCAATGAACCCATTCTAAAACCTGCAGCTGTGATTGATTACACCTTCAACATGCGTTCAGTGGACAAATGTGACATGCAGATTGGGTTTGCTGATTGTGTTCGCAAGAGTTATAAGTGGTACATAAAACTCTTTTTCCATCTTCTGGACATTTCCATGCTCAATGCTTATAATATGTATAAGATGAGGACTAGAAACAAACCACAGTACGGCGAATTCTGTTCGTCTGTCATCAGACAAATAGTATTCAAGTACCAAGGAACAGCACCTGCAATTGACCGCCCACCAAATTATCAACAACTACCTTCTCGTCTGAAGCATGGTGATCACTTCCTGGTAAAAGTGCCTGCTACTGCTTTCAAGAAAAAGGCTCAGAAGAGGTGTTACGTCTGTTCACATACAAAAAAACGCCCACAACAACTCAGAGACACTCGTTTTATGTGTGAGGAATGTAAAACACCACTGTGCATGACACCATGTTTCAAAGAGTTCCACAGGCTCCAGAACTTCTAGAAACATTCCCTGTGACTGTATATGTGTATATAAAATATAGAAAAATAGTAATAAACAACATTTCATATCGTTTGTGTAAATATTTTCTATAAACAAAATAATGACAACAGTGTTTACGCCCTTATTGTGTAGTGTTGAAAAAGAAATAACTTACAAAATACTGATCATGTTGGCCTCAGAGGCCATAAAAGTTACTCAGAAAAAGAAAAATTTAAAAATAATTGAAAATAGTACATAAAAAAGTAAATAGAAAAATACCGGGTGACAGCAGTCGGCGATGTTACCAGATGTTGCTCAATTTTGGCAAACTTCATGCCTCCATATCTCGGTAAGTATTGACAGTAAAAATTTTTTGTTTAGCCTATAATGTTTAAAAAAAAAAACTCTGTTTTTTCATAAGAAAAAATAATTTTTTTTTTTTTTAAATTTGGCCAACCCTGAGAACGAGTTTCGGAGAGGGCCTGTCGACCCTCAAAGGGTTAATGAACACAGAGTTCCACGAGTCTGGGCCTGGGGCTGAGTGCATGGGCATGTTGTCAATGGCTTTCTCAAAGTCTATCGGAGTTAGGGTAATGTCGGAAATCTGGCATACATTAATGGGGTTTTGAGGCTCATTCATGAAGAAATCATTTGGATTGTCAATCCTCAGACTGATTAGTGGCTCACTAAACACAGAGTTGTACTGGGATTTCAGTATTTCACTCATTTCCTTGTTGTCATCTGTGTAAGTCCCATTATTACAACACAGGATTTCAAATGGCCTGTTATCCTGGGTGTAAAGGGAGCAAAATAAACACAGCAGAAAAACTTCTGACTTACATTATCCTTCACCAATTTAGAACAGAAGTATGTACACTATATACACTATGTACAGCGATAGGTATTAGTGCACTCCATGGTAAGCAAGGCAGAATAGAAGCCACTAGAGAGCAGACCGTGCTTCAACCAGCTCTAGAATGGGAATGACAAGGGCAGACAGGAAAGTGGTACCCACATAACCTCTGCAATTGCCACCCTGCCTTGGTGGGAATCGGCCAGTGTGATAATAAAAAAAAATAATAATATCTTCTTATTGGCTGGAACCTAGGTACTGGTTGAACGACGGGGCCCCATCGTCAACCCTCAGTCACCTGGTTCGCTGGTTGGGGGAGATAGCCTGTAAATGAGGGTGTGTACATGCGCCGAATAAAGGTTACGTACTCTTTGCATGCCACACCCCCACCCCGAGAAGGCTCAGGATTAGGCTCCCACCTCCCAGTGGTAACCGTGCCGCCATGGCACAAAATAATGGGACCGCCTTTCCTCTCAACCATCCAACTCTTAGATAGAGCTCAGCTTTTCTCGTGACAAAAAGCCAAACCCTAAACTCAGAGCGAGACAGCAGACAGTCGGGCTAGCTTAGGTCCAAGACACAGGCGGACGGTAGCGCCCGCATCCCCTCACTAAAAAAAAAAAAAAAAAAACCACACCAGGGGATAAAAAAAAAAAAAAAAAAAAAAAAAAAAAAAAAAAAAAAAAAGCTTGAAAGGGGTTACCACAAGTAACCTAACACATCCTAACCTAATATATAATTATTATAAATAATATTGTTAGACTCTTGATAAAGAGTCTGCCAACATATTTTCTTTGCTGGCAATATGTACAATTTTCAAAAAATAGGGTTGCAGTCTTAATGTCCATCTCATGAGCCTTGTGTTGTGGTTCTTCATGGTTTGGAGATATACTAGAGGATTGTGGTCACTGTAGACAGTGACCACCTGCGAAGTTTGTCCCACGTATACATCAAAGTGCTCCAAAGCCAGTACAGGAGGGCCCCACTTATACGGCAGGTTAGGTTCCAGGCTACCGCCATAAAGCGGAAATCGCCGTAAAGTGGAACACCCTTTTTTTCCACTTATAAATGCATACAAACACTAGATAACAAGTTTACACTAACATATATTAAGTTAGCAATAGAACCAGGCATCAAAAAACAATAAAAAGGTACAATACACACATAGTGCACTCATTACTTACCTTAAAATATTTATAGTCTTAATCTAGGGTGAGACAAGTAGTATTTATTGTAAGAAATCAAGTGTGGTATGTATTGTAATAGCCAGGCTACCTCACCAGGCCACCCCACCCACACATACTATTCTATGATATTTAAGCATCCCAGAGCGATAAAATGTATATACAGTTCACTCATTACTTACCTTAAAATATTTGTAGTCTTAATGTAGGGTCAGGAGTAAGTAAATGAGATAAAACGAATAAATGAGAGAGAGAAAGAATGAGTACATGAGAGGTAACAGGCGCAGAGTTATGTAAACAAACCAGGCTCCCACATCTTATATTTATGTTTATTTATTCTATTGTGGGGTGTATTTATCATCTTTTTATGTTATGTATCGTGTTTATTATATAATTTTGAAAAAAATATCATTGCTGGATTAATGAAAATGTGTATATTACCGCAATATACGACATTTAATGAGACTCGGTGAGTATTGTTATTATCACCACTTGTGCAAGTCGTCTGCTACCACATCTCACATTTATGTTTATTTATTCTACTGTGGGGTGTATTTATCTTATTTATATGTTATGCATCGTGTTTATTATATAATTTTGAAAAAAATATCATGGATGGATTAATGAAAATGTGTATATTACCGTAATATACGACATTTAATGAGACTCGGCGAGTATTGTTATTATCACCACTTGTGCAAGTCGTCTGCTACCACATCTCACATTTATGTTTATTTATTCTACTGTGGGGTGTATTTATCTTATTTATATGTTATGCATCGTGTTTATTATATAATTTTGAAAAAAATATCATGGATGGATTAATGAAAATGTGTATATTACCGCAATATACGACATTTAATGAGACTCGGTGAGTATTGTTATTATGGCGTCACTTGTGGAAGTCGTCTGCTCACATCTCACATTTATGTTTATTTATTCTACTGTGGGGTGTATTTATCTTATTTATATGTTATGCATCGTGTTTATTATATAATTTTGAAAAAAATATCATGGATGGATTAATGAAAATGTGTATATTACCGTAATATACGACATTTAATGAGACTCGGTGAGTATTGTTATTATGGCGTCACTTGTGGAAGTCGTCTGCTCACATCTCACATTTATGTTTATTTATTCTACTGTGGGGTGTATTTATCTTATTTATATGTTATGCATCGTGTTTATTATATAATTTTGAAAAAAATATCATGGATGGATTAATGAAAATGTGTATATTACCGTAATATACGACATTTAATGAGACTCGGTGAGTATTGTTATTATGGCGTCACTTGTGGAAGTCGTCTGCTCACATCTCACATTTATGTTTATTTATTCTACTGTAGGGTGTATTTATCTTATTTATATGTTATGCATCGTGTTTATTATATAATTTTGAAAAAAATATCATGGATGGATTAATGAAAATGTGTATATTAACGTAATATACGACATTTAAATGACTCGATGTATGTAAGTTTATTTAGGTACAGGTATACATAAGTATAATTATCAGAGTATATATAAAATATGAAATAACTTTTAGAAACATTTGAAATTTTGGAGTTTCCAGACAAAATGGAGAGACTTAGTGCTTACTGAGCTCATGGAGAATGTAAACAAACAGGGTGGGGCACGGTGACCGTATTAGAAAGTCAGGTGGGGGGAGCCGTATAGTGAGTTTTGGTCATAATTTGAAATGTCCGTATTAGCGGAACGCCGTAAAGTGAAACGCCGTAAAGCGGGGCCTTCCTGTACCAGCGTGAGGGCTTCTTTTTCAATGGTAGAGTAAGCCCTCTGATGTGGCTGGAACTTGGCTGAGAAGTAGGCTACAGGCTGCAACTCCTCGTCCCCGTTTTGCAATAGTACTGCCCCAACCCCAGACTCACAAGCATCAACCTGTAATGAGAAAGGTTTGGAGAAATCTGGAGACAAAAGAATGGGTGCAGTACACAATAATCTTTTTGCTTTATCAAAAGCCTCTTCAAGGGGGGCTCCTTGGCGTGGTGAAGAGGCTCTTGGTCTGAGGAATTAGACCTATCGGTCTTCTTCCTCAGACCGAACCTAATTACCCCCCAATCTCCCCTCCCCTATCCCATCCTCCCCATCCTCCCCTTTTTCCTTTCCTCCTCCCCCTCCCCACCCCTCCCTTTTGCCCTTCCTCTTTTTGTCCTTTGGGATTTCTCCCACAGGCGCGCTAGTTCCTAGGTAGGGGAAAGGATACCGGGATCCATCCCATTCCGTTGAGGTTCTTAGCGGTGGCGTAGTTTGCCGTGGAATCTGGATCGCCTGGGGATGTCCCGATCCCTCTCCAGTATCCCGGAGTAGCTTTGGGTGTCTTTCGGGCGACGAGTGTATCTCTGGAAGCCACCTTTCGGATTCCAGGGGTGGTGGCCGAAGGAGGTATGCTTTGTGGCGGATATCCGGCCACCCTCTCTTTTGTCCACCGAGGTAGCTCAGCAGATGTGAGGTTGCTATCCCGGATTGTTAGTTTACTAGCATGATGGGTAGGGTATGGCACGGGTTCCATGCTGCATCTGCGCTACTTGCGGTGCTGAGGTCCTCTTGGGCACGGAGGGAGATTTCTGGCCCTTTCATTCCTCCTAGGACCTATCCCTCCCCGGTCCCCCCTTTTTTTTTTTCTTTTTTTTCTTTTTTTTTTCTTTTCTTCTTTCTTTTTTTTTCTTAAAAACAAAAAGAAAGAAGTAACCTAACCATGGCAGCCCTAGTCCATGAACCTGGTACCCCCGGGCCCCTTCTTGATACCGCACCCCGTTCTGACCCCGCCTCGTCTTTGGACCACTCTTCAGACATTCCTCATGCCTCTGTACCTATTGCCGGTGCTGTTTCCTCACCCGCTTCAGGTACTGAGGCCTCGACTGACTCCTTCGATTTATCGGACCTTCGCTCTCCTCTGACTATGCTTCCGGCCTCTCCCTCTACGGAGTGGCAATTTTCAAATCGCCGACCCATTCCACGTCGGACCAACTCTGGTCCCACGCCTAAATGCCAACGACAATTACCTGCTGATGATACTTCTCCACCTTCTTGTTCTTCTCAGAAACGATCGACACGTCCTTCACTACCTTTCCACGCTCGGTTTCAGACTGAACAGTGGACTAAATTCTTCACTTTACGACCAACTTCCTCTACTGCCTATCTTTCTGACCATAGTATTGGCAAGGCACTCCTACGCCATGTTGGTAAAGATATTTCTTTTCATGCTCTTAAGAGCAGTACGCGCATCATTACCGTACAGAATGCTACCCAGGCTCATGAGCTCTCTCGTCTTTCCCATATCGATACTGTTCCTGTCACTCTTGAAAAACATCATTCCCTCAATTCTTGTAGTGGTACCATCATTCTGCCACATACCATAGTTCAACAAAATTTCCAGACATGTGGCACTGACATTCTAGAACAGCTGGAACTCCAAGATCTCCCAATCCTCAAGGTAGACACTTACGTTCTTCCTGCCCGTGGGCGGAGACGATACCCTAGCAATGTGGCTCGTTTAACTTTTGACAGCCGAGAACTCCCATCCTCAGTTTATATAGCAGGACATCGGTTACAAGTTCGAAAGGTGATCCCTACACCACAACAGTGTAGAAATTGCTGGCGATTTGGCCATCCAGCGAAATATTGCAGATCTATCGCCGAATGCCCAGTCTGTGGTGCTGATGACCATTCTAATACGTCTTGCAATCGATCTCCCTCTTGCCTTAACCCTTTCAGGGTCCATCCCGTAGATCTACGGCTTTACGGTGAGTGTCCAAACCGTAGATCTACGCCATGAGCTCAGCTCACTCTGATAAACTGTGAGTGGTACATTTGGGCCTAGATATGAGAGAATACATCTATGTGGTATGTGTGCACCACATAAAACAGATCCTGCAGCACACTGTGTATAATGAGAGAAAAAAACTGAAATCATGATTTTTCGATTAAAACAGCAACTTTGCAGTGTTTTTTCGTATGTTTTTTATAGTTGTATTTGCGATTTCTTGGTCTCATTTGATAGAATGGAAGACATATTACAGAAATAGCGATGATTTTGATTGGTTTTAGCACTGGAAATGGCTTGAAACTGAGCTCAAAGTAGCGGAAATGTTAAATTTTTGCCGATATTCAAGAGTAAACAAACGACCTCACACATCTAATACACGTCAGCTGGTGGGTCTAATATACATTCACAAATATGGTGATGATATTTATACAATTATTACAGTATTGCATAACAGTAAATCTTCTATTTTTTGGTGTGAATAAAAATTCATTATGTGAATAAAAAATCAAAATGGAATTTATTTGTAAAGCCTCAAAACATAACTATTGAACAGAGGAAATGTTAGTTTAGTGCCAGGAATGCCTACATTGTTTATTCTGGACCCTATTTTGAAATTGGAATATTTTGAACTTTGTGTTAAATTGGCCAAATTAACAATTTCCGATCACTTTATTTTGTAGTTGAAACAGTTGACTTGGCGATTTCTTGTGCTCAATCGATAGAATAGAAGTAATACTAGTGAAATAGCTAAGAATTTGGTTGATTGGAATAATGTAATTGGCCTAAAATGGGAGTCAAAGTCGGCAAAATCGCCGATTCGTAAATATCGCTGACACATCAAAATTCGCGAGAGCATAATTTCGTCAATTTTCCACCAAATTTCGTACTTTTTGTTTTATTACCTTCACAAAAAGATTCTCTACGATTTCGTAAGAAAAAATAACAAATTTTTTTTTTGAAAATTCTTGGACACTGGTGCGTGACTCCAGATTTGGGCCTTGGACCCTGAAAGGGTTAACTGTCATGAGGCTCACCCTTCGTACTCTCGCCGTTGTCAGGTCTATTTAAACGAGCAGGAAATCCGTTACCTCAAAGAGACAGAAGGTCTCCCTTATGCCATGGCAGTTTCTCATCTCCGCCTCCAAGGGAGACTCCCACATGTTTCTTATTCCCATGTTTCAAAACGTCCCCCCACTTCTGGTATCCCATCTTCTACACCCACCTCTGTGGTTACCTCTCCCATAATCACTCCTGTATCTAATCCTTTTGCTGTCCTCGGCTCAGACGTCCCTACTTCAACGCCTCAGTCTAATCTCGCTTCTTCGAGTTCTCTCTCACAAGCCTCAGTATCGACGAGACCTCGTACGACACCTCCTCCCAATCGTCCCTCTACTTCTCAAAAGTCAAAAAAAGGTCCGGTAACACCTCCTTCCCATCTTCCACCTCCTTATTTTACCCTCCCTGTCTCTGTCCCTAGTTCTTCCCCTCTCACTGGCTCAGTTACAAGTGCAGAGGTTCACCCTCCTCCTCGTAATGTACCTTCCTCCCCTGTTCCCTCCCAAGTTTCTTCCTCTTCTGCCACCTCCCAGGTTCCTGCCTCTTCTGTCCCCTGCCACGCTTCTCCAGTTCCCTCCACCCTTTCGCCCCCCCCCCTACCTTGGTACAGTCCAATACAGTTCCAATCTTTACTCATCCTCCCCCTACCATTCCCAATATTGTCTCCCATACGACATCTCTGAATTCCGAAACACTTGAAGCAATCTCTGAATATATTGCAGAGACCAAACCATCAATGGACACTGATCCACCTTCTGCTCTTTCTCTCTCCTCTGCTCCATCTGCGCAACTCCTTTCTTCACAGCGCACCGTTCCTTCGCTGCTTGAACATTTTCCACTGCCTCCGCATGTGGACTTTTCTAACCCTTCTAGTCCGTAGGAACCCTTACCTGCGGATTTCAAGTATCTTTACCATTGCCAATCATGGCCTATTTACAGTGGAATATACGTGGCCTCAGGGGTAATCGGGGTGAGCTTCAGATGTTACTCTCCCAGTTTGCTCCTGTTGGTGTTTGCTTACAGGAACCAAAATTACACTCTGCTGTTATTTCTCACATCTCAGGCTATAATTTATTGTATTCTTCAGATCCTTTTCCTGATGGGACCTTTAATGAAAGTGCCCTTCTTCTCCGCACTGATATTCCGTACCATCAGCTATTTGTTCATACTTCGCTGCATTACACAGCAGCCCGTATCCACTTACATAGGTGGTTTACGCTCTGTTCTTTATATCTCTCTCCTTCTCGGGCATTATCTATTCCGGATTTTGCCTTCCTTGTTTCGTCATTACCGCCACTGATTCTGTTACTTGGTGATTTTAATGCCCACCATTTCCTCTGGGGGGGGGGGGGTCTCACTGTGATTCCCGTGGAATTCAGTTAGAGGCTTTTCTTGCCACCCACCCCCTCCATGTTTTAAATACAGGTACTCACACCCATTTTGATCCTAGGACTCATACTCTCTCTTGCATCGATCTCTCAGTCTGCTCTTCCTCCGCCGCATTAGACTTCACTTGGTCTGTTCTCCCGGACTTACATGACAGTGATCATTTCCCAATCCTTCTTACTTCCCCTTCATATTCGCCACCTCTTCGCACCCCACGCTGGCAATTTAATCGGGCAAATTGGAACCTTTACTCACACCTAACTGTTTTTAAAGAGGTTCCTTCTTCATCCTCCATCGATGAGCTTTTACACCTCTTCTCGTCCTCCGTTTTCACCGCAGCTTCTCATTCTATACCCCAAACTTCGGGCAGGCATTCTCAGAAATGCGTGCCTTGGTGGTCTCCTGCTTGTGCTCGTGCAGTACGTTTGAAACGCGCTGCATGGGGCAGGTACCGGTACAATAGAACCACAGAGCGACTCCTTGATTTTAAACAGAAGCGTGCGATCGCTCGCCGTGTCATCCGTGACGCTAAACGCACTTGCTGGTGAGATTATGTCTCCACCATCACCTCTGCTTCCTCTATGAGTGCAGTCTGGAAAAAAGTATGAAAACTGAGTGGTAAATATTCTCCTGACCCGGCTCCTGTTCTGCGGGTTGCCGGTGTTGATATAGCAAACCCACTAGATGTTGCCAATGAAATTGGCAATCATCTGGTCCGTATTTCTCAGGGACTCCATCTATGCCCCTCATTTCTTTCCTCAAAGTCTGCCAGAGAGTTAGCACCCTTGGACTTTTCTTCTCTCAGAGAAGAACAGTATAATGTGCCTTTTACACTTCAAGAACTGGAGGCGACACTCTCAGCTTGTCGATCATCGGCAGCTGGGCCTGACGACATTCATATTCGTATGCTACAACATTTACATCAGTCAGCCCTTGCAGTCCTATTACACCTTTACAATCTTATTTGGTCACAAGGAGTTCTTCCACAGCTGTGGAAATCCGCCATTGTTCTCCCTTTCCGCAAACCAGGCACTACGGGACATGAAACCTCCCACTATCGTCCCATTGCTCTTACCAGTGCAGTTTGCAAAGTAATGGAACGCCTAGTAAATAGACGTTTAGTGTGGTATTTAGAGACACACAACAGTCTCTCCACTCGTCAATATGGCTTTCGTAAGGGACGTTCTACCATAGAACCCTTACTACGCTTGGATACGTATGTTCGTAATGCCTTTGCGAATAACCACTCAGTTATTGCCATATTTTTTGACCTTGAGAAGGCATATGACACAACTTGGAGGTATAATATTTTAGCCCAAGCCCACTCCTTAGGCCTTCGAGGCAATCTACCATCCTTCCTTAAGAACTTTTTAACTGACAGGCATTTCCATGTTCGGGTTAATAATGTGCTCTCCCCAGACTTTATCCAAGCTGAAGGTGTCCCCCAGGGATGTGTTCTGAGCACAACACTTTTTCTCCTTGCTATTAATGATTTGGCCTCTAGTCTTCCATCAAATATTTGGTCATCACTCTATGTTGATGACTTCGCTATTGCCTGTGCAGGCGCTGACTGTCACCTCCTTACAGTTTCTCTCCAACATGCAGTCGACCGTGTTTCCAATTAGGCCACCACACGTGGGTTTAAATTTTCCGGCACTAAAACCCACCAAATCACTTTCACTAGACGCTCTGTCATCTCCGATCATCCTTTGTACCTCTATGGCTCCCGTATCCCTGAATGTGATACAGTCAAGTTTCTGGGCCTCCTCTTTGATCGTAGGTTATCCTGGAAACCTCACATTACCTCTCTGAAGGCAACTTGTCACAGCCGGCTGAACCTTCTTAAAACCCTTGCTCATCTTTCGTGGGGAGCTGATCGTCGAACCCTCCTTTGCCTACATTCCACCCTTATTTTATCGAAACTTGATTATGGTGACCAGATCTATTCAGCGGTATCTCCTGCTACTCTCTCTAGCCTTAACCCCATTCATCACCAAGGATTACGTTTATGCCTTGGTGCTTTTTGCTCTTCCCCTGTCGAGAGCCTCTATGCAGAAGCGAACGTTCCATCCTTATCCGATCGCTGTGATGCCCATTGCCTGCACTACTATGTACGCTCTCATGATCTCTGCAATCCTTCCATTTATAGAATGGTCACTGATATTAGTAGACATTCTTTATTTGTTCGCCGCCCCTGTTTACTCCGTCCCTTCTCTCTTCGCCTTCATTCGCTCTTGTCTTCTCTTCAACTACCACCTTTCTATGTACATGTAGCATCTCACTTTTCCCTACCCCCCTGGGAAGTTCCAGCTGTTCGAGTCTGTTCTTTCTCCCTCCCTTGCTCGAAAGCCCAACTGTCTATGGTCGCTTCCCGCTCTCTTTTTCTTGACCACTTTCACTCTCATTCTCATGCCATTGCTGTGTACACAGATGGCTCTAAGTCTTCTGACGGCGTAGGATTCGCAGCAGTGTTTCCGGACAGCGTCGTACAAGGGCATTTACTATCTTTGGCTAGTATTTTTACTGCTGAATTATATGCCATCCTTACAGCACTTATCCGTATTGCATCTATGCCTGTGTCATCATTTGTGGTTGTCTCAGACTCCTTTAGTGCTTTACAGGCTATACAAAAATTTGATACACCTCACCCCTTAGTCCTCCGTATCCAACTTTGGCTACGCCGCATCTTTACCAAGCATAAAGATATTGTTTTTTGTTGGGTCCCTGGTCATGTTGACGTACAGGGCAATGAACAGGCAGACACTGCTGCGCGGTCAGCAGTACATGACCTACCAGTTTCTTATAGAGGTATTCCATTTACGGACTATTTTGCTGTAATATCTTCCCACCTTCACACCTGTTGGCAACAACGTTGGTCTACTATGCTCGGCAACACAATTCAGTCTATTAAACCGAGTATAGGTTACTGGCCGTCTTCTTATCACCAGTGTCGAGGTTGGGAGACTACTCTCTCCCGTCTTCGCATTGGCCATACTCGTCTTACTCATGGATATCTCATGGAGAGGCGTCTTGCTCCTCTCTGTGAGAATTGCCAAGCTCCATTATCAGTCAGCCACATTCTGTTGGACTGCCCACTTTATCAACGAGCACGCAGAATTTACCTCTGTCGTCGTCTTCACTCCGCTGCTCTCTCTTTACCTTCCCTTCTCGCTGATGGACCCACCTTTCATCTGGACTCTCTCATTGACTTTTTGACAACGACTGACTTACTTCACAAATTCTGATACCTTCAGCCCTTTCTACTTCAATCTCTTGCTACCCTCTACCCCCGTACTATCCCCTGCCCAGCTGTTTTCTGTAACCTGCTGATCATCCCCCCTCCCTTCTGCCATCCAATTCCCTTGCTTCCTTCCCTACCCTGCAGCGCTGTATAGCCCTTGTGGCTTAGCGCTTCTTTTTTGATTATAATAATAATAATTTATCAAAAGCACTTTGACATTCTGGGGTCCAATTAAAGGGAACTTTGTGACTTGGTAAGAGAGGTAAGAGGGGCTACAATATCTGAGAAATTCTTACAGAATCTTCTGTAAAATCCTATCATGCCTAGGAAACGTTGAAGAGATTTCCTATCATGTGGAACTGGGTAATCTTTAATGGCAAGAACTTTAGCAAGTTTAGGAGCAACTTTACCACTACCCACTTCATGGCCTAGAAAAGTAACAGTGGCCTGGCCAAAGGAAGACTTAGATAAATTAACAGTTAAATTGGAACTCTGAAAGGTCTCAAAAAGAGCCTTAAGCCTAAATAGGTGTTGATCCCAAGCATCAGACACCACAACAATATCATCCAGGTACGCTGCCGTGCCTTCAAGTCCTTTAATAGCCTGATGGATAAGTTTCTGGAATGAAGAGGGGGAGTTTTTCATTCCGAAGGGGGTAACTGTATATTGATAATGACCTCCTGGAATTATGAAGGCAGAGATTTCCTTCGCCTTATCCGTCAAAGGTACCTGATAGTAACCTTTAAGGAGATCTAACTTGGATACAAAAGTAGCCTTACCCACAAAGTCGATTACGTCATCCAGACAAGGAAGAGGGTAAGCATCTGTGATTGTGACCTCATTCACCTTACGGTAGTCTGTACACATACGAAACCCTCCATCAGCTTTTTTAACAAGGATGCACGGTGAAGCCCATGGACTAGATGACTCCTCCACTAAACCATGCTCTAACAGAAATTCTACTTCCTGCTGAAGTAGCCTCTGCTTTTCAGGATTAGCTCTGTAAGGGGAGAGTTTAATAGGTTTAGAGTTTCCCACATCTACATCATGATAACCTAATGTACATTTTTTCGGCACATCCGAAAAAATATCCAGGTATGACTGTAGAAGCGCAGTTAAACTTGTTGCTTGAGTTTCAGATAACTCCACCATTAACCCTTTGACTGTTTTCGACGTATAAATACGTCTTACAAGCCAATGTTTCTGATGTATATATACTCAATAATTCTAGCGGCTTCAAATCAAGCGGGAGAAAGCTGGTAGGCCCACATGTGAGAGAATGGGTCTGTGTGGTCAGTGTGCACCACATAAAAAAAATCCTGCAGCACACATTGCGTAATGAGGTAATGAGAAAAAAAAACTGATCGTTTTTTTGGAATAAAACGCCGACTTTGAGGTGTATTTTCGTATAGTATTTATCGTTGTATTCGCGTTTTCATGGTCTTAGGTGATAAAATGGAAAACATATTACAGAAATAGAGATGATTTTCATTACTTTGACGATGAAAACGACCTTGAAACTGAGCTCAAAGTAGCGGAAATGTTCGATTTTTACCAATGTTCAGGAGTAAATAAATCACACCACACCTCCAATACACCTCAACTGGGGAGTCTAATATTTTTCACTAGTGCACTGATATTATTTATACCATTTTTGCAATAATGCAGTAGTCTGCATAACAGTAAATTTTGTATTTTTTTGTATGAATAAAAAATCAAAATAGAAAGCAATAATAATATAAGAGGGGCTTAGAGATGTCACTAATGAACAGAGCATATGTTATTTTAGTGCCACGAATGTCTACCTTGTTTATTCTGGACCCTATTTTGAAATTGGCATCTTTTTTAGTTTGCGTGAAATTGGCCAAATTGCCAATTTCTGACCACCATATTGGGTAGTCCAAATTAGTAAATGGGAGGTTTCTTGTACTCAGCTGATAGATAAAATGGAGTTCTAAAGAAATAGCTATGAGTTTGGTCAACTGGAACAATGGAATTGGCTGAAAATAGGGCTCGAAGTCGGCGAAATCGCCGATACGCATATGTCGCCGAGACCGCTAACTTCGCGGAGCATAATTCCATGAGTTTTCGACCAAATTTCGAACTTTTGGTGTCATTACCATCGGGAAAAGATTCTCTATCATTTCATAAGAAAAAATAATTTTTTTTTTTCAAAAATTGAGCGACAGAATGACAGTTTCAGAAAGGGGCCTGAAACAGTCAAAGGGTTAAAGGGCTAGGGTCCTTGAGGAGGACAGAGTTTGGAATTTTAACATTAATTTCAGAAATAGAGTGCAAAGAGTCAGAGTCGTCCTCAGAGGAAGAGGACAGAGTCATTACTGGGACTTTATCTGGTGTATGAAAAGATTTTAATTGATTAATGTGGTAAGTTTTAGTTTTTGATGTCTTATCAATTGGAGCTACCACATAATTTACATCAGATAATTTACTTACAATTTGCA